>NW_025729183.1:607666-911500 GCF_021461385.2 Schistocerca piceifrons
TGTAATTCTCGTCTGAGAGACAAATTCCTTTTGGCAAGGCGTGTAATAGACTTTTATCACGACTTTCCGCAGCAAGAGTTTCCTCGTCTCCAAGGTGAAGCCGCGAAGAGAATGTCAATGTTTGGCTCGAGATTTTTTTTCCGTTATCAAAATTAATAAGTCTCAGTTAAGAGTAAACATCAGTGATGAAAATTTACGTAACTGTTTGCGTTTGCCTGTATCTAGAAATTTTGTTCCAGACATTAAAAGTATTGTAAACTCCACCTGTGATAATTAAATAAAACGTATCGTAAGTAATAGGTACTGTTTCAAACCATGATTTCTTTCAAGCACTCCTACTAACCTTATCCCTTCATTCAATAAAGCAAGCTAGGAAACAAAACACATTACAGACGAAGGAGCAGAGAGACTGTATGATGGGGAGGGGAGAGAATCGGGTGACCAGCTTGCCCCTGTGTGCACGCAGAACACGTGTTAACTGCACGCGTGCTAGTGCACCGTACACGTGCACGATTCCTGCCCGCCCCTGTCATACACGAATACCAGTTCTCCTGCAGTTGCGCTGCATAATTCTTTTTGTGACGTGCCGCTCAAGAAGTCAGATTTATTGTTTGCCGCCTTAACTTCCCTTTCTCTCTCCTTGTCACTTACCAAGTCACAAAAAAAGCTAATCGGTCACTGCTGCATTATCTAGATTAAGAAACGAATAACATAACATAAATAATGACTATAAGCTGATATTCACACAAAGGAAAAGAAGTGACAAAGAGCATCAGAGCAATCATCATCTAATGGCTGGAGTTCTGAAAATACGCGATATGTCTTGAAAATTACGGGATTCGGGATTTTCGTCCAAATGAAGTGAATATACGGCATTTCCTGGGTTATACGGGATGGTTGCCAACCCTACGTACGGGCGTCGGCAGGTTTTCCTGTAACCAAACCGCGCGCCCCGCAGTTATTTTGAAGAGACGCCGCGAACGTTGGGCTGCCAGATGGCAGCACGGGAGCCTACTGTCCCCACCCCTTCGCGGGACGTCCCCCACCCTTAACTACCCGACAGTCGATTGTTAACGCAACGCAGTCGTATTCGAGACTAGGATCCGGGAACGTTGGGGATTACGTATCTGTAAGAAAATACAGAATTTTCTCGTAATTTCCTTATGTCACCGGAAGTGGACTGCCAAACTCTCGCCCACAACCTTTCATAAACTGAACGCACTCTCCTCAGTCTCTGGTGACTCTGACGTCGACGAGTCGCTTATCCGGTGTTTTCTTTTTCCTTTTTTTTTTACTTGTAATGCCTCTACTAGCGTTTGTAGATTATTTCTGTATTATTTCTGACGTCTTGCATGTTAATAAAAAGTAAGAACGAACACTACAATGGCGAGTCAGACTGAAAAAAAAAACCATTTCAATAGAGTTTACTGCGGACTTTGTGTCTCAGCTGAGCGGTTATTTAAATATATTACACTGAGAAGGGAGTGAGGCAGTGATGTAGACTGTGTCTCATGTTATTAACCTGTACACAGACCAAGCAGTAATAGAAAGCAAGGAGAAATGTGGGAAAGAAATCGAAGTTCAGGGAGGAGAAATGAATATGTTCAGGTTTGTCTGTGATACTGTAATTATGTCTGAGGCAGCAAAGGGCTCGGAAGATTGGTTGAATGGAGGTGGTAGTGCATTGAAGAAATTTTATTAGATGAACGTCGGTAAATCAAGGTAACGGAGTATATTCGAATTGGTGAATCAAGGTAACGGAGTGTATTGGAATTAAATCCTATAGTGCTGAGAGCGTTAGATTAGGAAATAAGACGCTAAAAGTATCAGGAGAGTATCGCCATTTGGGTTGTAAAATAATAGACAATGCCGGAAGTATTGAGGATATAAAATATACGCTGGAAGTAACGATCCAGCGTTCCCGAAAAATAGAACTTTGTTTCGATGAAATGTAAATTGACTACAACAAAATATTATATCCTCGGATTATTTTAAGACGCTAGCTTGTGAGACAGGGAGGACAGCGAGATCAGGATGGAATGCGTGCGGCCGGTTAACGACCGTTCTCCTGGCACACCGGCCAGCCTGAGTGCGGCTTTTAGGCGGTGCTCCACGCTGTTTCAGGCAAATGCTTCTCTGGTCCCAAGTCTGTGCCTCATGAAATACTATACACAAACAGTTAAAACGCGATAACACGGAGCGGTGGCGCACGCGACTTCCAGCCCTTCGGTTAACTGAGGACTGTGGCGACAGGAAGTTTAAATGAAAATAAAGTTGCCAAATCACGAAAACAGTGGACTCTGTAAGGAGGTGTGTGTGTGCCGTTATGTATCAGTGAAATGTGGACGATGGAAAGTGCAAACAACAAAAGTGGGTGGGTGGGTGCTGAAGAGCTATTGAGGTGCATCGTGTACAGAAGACCTCTGTGGCACAAGTAGACGATAAAAGGGTAGGTACATGGAACACACTCTGAGGCATTACGCAATAGTTCATTCTGCGATTCACGGAAGTGGCGAGTAGGAATTTTGGCGGGACACCATAGCTTGAATGTAGTAAGCAGAAGATAGACCACTGCAAAGGGCGTCATCAAAACAGTCTTTTGACTGATGACTACGCCAGCAACAACCAGCTCCGGATTCTGGTTATTTGGACTGGGGAGAGGGAATAGGTGGGGGCGGGGGGACAGGGGGGCAGCGTTTGTTATTTTTCTACCCACCACCCGCCCATAAAGATAGCTTATTCCCACCTCCACTTTTGACAATTTTAATGTCCACAGACGTCTAAAATCTGAATAATAATTGTAATAAAATACATAAATGTTTTAGTGCAATACTAACAATGGTAATTTGTTTACAGTAGTGCCTAGTATATCCTTTTAATACAAGTTGCAAGAAATTACTATTCTGAAAAACACATCGTCTTACAAGCAAGCACTCGTTCGAAAATCTGATAAGCACGTCTAATGCAACTGAATTAAGAAGTCTGAAACTGTCAAAAGTGTGAGGAAGTCATAATTTGCACTGAACATTGGGGGAGGGGGGGGGGGCACGTAAACGGAAGAAATGCTGTCTCTTTCAATAGTTTCCACTTCTATTCGTGACAGTCGGTCTTCCTTGTCACTTTTCTCGGGTGTCTTTCCCTTCCTGTCTCGGTTCACTCGACCTGTTGATAAATGTAAATGACGTGTGGCTAGGGCCTCCCGTCGGGTAGACTGTTCCCCTGGTGCAGGTCTTTCGAGCTGACGCCACTTCGGCGACTTGCGCGTCGATGGGGACGAAATGATGTTGATAAGGACAACACAACAGCCAGTCCCTGAGCGGAGAAAATCTCCGACCCAGTCGGTGGGAACCCTGCCGGACTTGGTGCTGGCAGCGCGTGAGGCCGGCCCCTGAGTGTTCGCCTTCTGTTGTCTGCAATGTTCCCTACAGTCACTCATGTCACGCTGACAGGTAAAAGCGTGTAAAGTGGCCTGCCTTTCAACGTAGCTTTCTGTTTTCTTAAATTATCATCTCTTAATTTTCGTCTTTATTTTCCGATACTACGCTGAGAAATTTGGAAATTTACGCTTTTAGTAAAATATTGTGGGAGGGATGAGGTGGGAGGCGTCCTCACCGTCGTAAGTCCCTCACCTCCATCCCCCCCTCCCCTGGATCTGCACGTGGCAACAACAGGTAAAAATGAGGCGGAAACATAACAGAGGTGCAGGCGGAAGCAGTCTCGGCGGGACCTGGGTAGAGTTGTCAGGTATCTCGATTTAGTCGGTATTGTCCCGAATTTCCAGCTGAAATACCCGACTTGCGATTAAACCTCGTCGGGATAGGTAAAAATGTAAATCGCACAAAAATCGACAGTATTTTCTATAACATTACGATCTCCACTTTAGATTGTTCGTTATGGGTTTAAAACTGAGAAGCAATCTTGTAAAAGGTACTGAAATTTAAAATTCTGCTTTTAATGTCCGTCTGAGAACTAAGCTGGCAAACTTCACTCAGTAGCCGTTGCTTTCGAGTCACAGTGCTCAGTCATTCTCTGCAGGAACAACTAAGCAGTGTTCTGAAGTGTGCTTCCTCTGGGGCGTCCTCGGTCGTCTAGAAGTCAGAAGCAGTAGCCGGCCGAGACACAAGCAGCATCAGGGAACTAACCGATATTGTGACTTTTACGAGTTTCTAATTCACCTGAGTGCAGGTAGTTAGGTTTTTAAATCGCTCCGTATTAATCTAATCTATTAGACACAGTTCCTGCGTTTTCGTCAGGGTCTAGAGTGGGGTTGCGCAGCACGTGCCGATAGTCTGTTCATCTGCATGGTTTAGTTTTTCACCGTCTTTAGTACGGACAGGGACTGCGATTGTTGTGTGCGGATGCGAGCCGAATTGCTGGCACTTCACTCTCAGATGCAGGCTGCGATGGCTTCGGTTACAGAGCTTGAGGCTGCAGTGGATTGACACCACTGTTGTGGGCCGGCCGTGGGGATCCAACGGACGTCCGAGTCCTCCATCGGTCCTCACCGGTGGCCAGCCCAGTTACTGCTCCCACTGAGGCTGACCCCTCACCTGTGGTCGACTAGGAGGTCGCCCCGGGGCGTAGCAGGCGGCGAAAAACTTCCCAGGCGGCCGCATGTAAAGCATCCCCATTTGTCTGACGAACAAGTTCCAGGTGCTGCCTGTGGCTGACACTGTCGCTGAGCCAGATGCTGTCGCCTGTCCTGTTTCAGAGAAAACACCTCAGCCTTCAAGATCCGGACAATCACAGAGGGTGGGATTATTGGTAGTTAGGAGCTCCCATGTTAGGCGCGTTATGGGGCCCCTTAGAAACATGGCTGCCATGAAGGAAAGGAAAACCAATGTGCACTCCGTGTGCATACTGGGTGAAGTCATTCCAGATGTGGAACGAGTCCTCCCGGATGCTATGAAGAGTACAGGGTGCAGCCAACTGCAGGTGGTTGCTCACGTCGGTACCATTGATGTATGTCACTTTGGATCAAAAGAAATTCTCTCTGGTTTCGAGAGGCTAACAGATGTGGCAAAGATTGCCACTCTTTCTTGCAAGACGAAAGCAGAGCTGACCATTTGCAGCATAGTCGACAGGACCGATTGCGGACCTCTGATACAGAGGCGAGTGGAGGGTCTGAATCAGAGGCTCAGACGGTTCTGCGACCGTGTAGGCTGCAGATTCCTCGACGCGCCAATGGGTGGTTGGGTTTCGGCTTCCGCTGAATAGGTCTGGAGGCGGCTACACGGGTAGCAGGGGCTGTGTGGCGTGGACTGGGCGGTTTCTTAGGTCAGAGGGTCTTGGGAAAATACAAGAAGGGCTTCAGTCAAAAAGGGTGCAGGTCGAACACAGGGAGAACGTAGATACAGGAACAATCGGTTTAACGGTTGTAAATTGCCGCAGCTGTGTTGGGAAAGTACCAGAGCTCCAGGCGCTAATAGAAACCACAGATACTCAAATCGTTATAGGCACTGAAAGCTGGCTAAAGCCGGATACAAGCTCAGCCGAAATTGATACAAGCTCAGCCGACATTTTTGCGAAGAACCTAACGGTGTTCCGAAAGGATAGGCTAACCACGCTTGTCGGTGGCGTGTTTGTTGCAGTTAAAAGTAGTCTAACTTGTCGCGAAATTGAAGTAGATAGTTCCTGTGAGTTAATATGGGTATAGGTCATTGTTGGCAACCGGAATAAAGTAATAATGGGATCCTTTTACCGACCTCCTAATTAATGATAAAGTTGCTGAAAGCTTCTAAGAAAACTTGAGTTTGATTTCAAACACGTAGCCGACTCTTACGATTATAGTTGGTGGTGACTTTAATTCACCCTCGATATGTTGGCGAAAATACATGTTTAATTCCGGAGGTACGCATAGAACATCATCCGAAATTGTGCTAAACGCATTCTCTGAAAATTATTTCGAGCAGTTAGTTCATGAGCCCACGCGAATAGTAAACGGTTGTGAAAAAACACTTGACTTCTTAGCAACAAATAATCCTGAGTCAATAAAGAGCATCAAAACGGATACAGGGATTAGTGAACACAGGGTTGTCGTAGCGACACTGAATACTGTAACCCCCAAATCCTCCACAAATAAACGAAAAATATACCTATTCCAAAAAGGCAGATAAAAATTCACCTGACACCTTCTTGAGAGACAATGTCCACTCTTCCCAAATTAATAATATAAGTGTAGGCCAGATGTGGCTTGAATTCAAAGAAACAGTATCGGCAGCAGTTGAGAGATTTATACCAAATAAATTGACAAACGGCAGAGCTGATCCTCCTTGGTACACAAAACGGGTCAGAACACTGTTGCAGAAACAACGAAACAAACATGCCAAATTTAAACAGACGCAAAATCCCCAAGATTAGCGATCTTTCACAGAAGCTCGAAATTTAGTGCGGACTTCAATGTGAGATCACTACCCTCTCCGCGCGATAGCAATGGAGATACTATCGAAGACAGTGCTGCCAAAGCAGAGTTACTAAAAACAGCTTTACCAGATGCCTTCACAAAAGAAGACGAAGTAAATATTCTAGAATTCGAATCAAGAACAGCTGCCAACATGAGTCACATTGAAGTAAATATCCCCAAAGTAGTGAAGCAACTTAAATCACTTAATAAAAGCGAGTCTTCTGGTCCAGGCTGTATACCAATTAGGTTCCTTTCAGAGTATGTTGATGCATTAGCTCCATACTTAACAATTATATACAACCGTTCGCTTGACAAAAGAGCCGAACCTAAAGACTGGAAAGTTGCACACGTCACACCAATATTCAAGAAACGTAGTAGGAGTAATCCACTTAATTATAGGCCCATATCGTTAACGTCGATATGCAGCAGGATTTTGGAACATATATTGTGTTCAAACATTATGAACAATGTCGAAGAAAACAGTCTATTGACACACAGTCAACATGGGTTTAGAAAACATCGTTCTTGTGAAACACAACTAGCTCTTTATTCGCATGAAGTGTTGAGTGCTATTGACAAGGGATTTCGATTCCTTATTTCTGGATTTCCGAAGGCTTTTGACACTGTACCACACAAGCGGCTTGTCGTGAAATTGCGTGCTTATGGAATGTCGTCTCAGTTATGTGACTGGATTCATGATTTCCTGGCAGGGAGATCACAATTCGTAGTAACTGACGGAAAGTCATCGAGTAGAAGAGAAGTGATTTCTAGCGTTCCCCAGGGTAATGTTATAGGCCCTTTGCTGTTCCTTATCTATATAAACGATTTGATAGACAATCTGAGTAGCCGTCTTTGGTTGTTTGCAGATGACGCTGTCGTTTATCGACAAATGAAGTCATCAGAAGATCAAAACAAATTCAAAAACTATTTAGAAAAGATATCTGCATGGTGTGAAATTGGCAGTTAACCCTAAATAACGAAAAGTGTGAGGTCATCCTCCTGAGTGCTAAAAGGAATCCGCTAAACTTTGGTTACACGGTAAATCAGTCTAATCTAAAGGCCGTAAATTCAACCAAATACCTAGGAATTACAATTACGAACAATTTAAATTGGAAGGAACACAGAGAAATTTTGTGGGGAAGGCTAGCTAAGACTGCGTTTTATTGGCAGAACACTTAGAAAATGTAACAGATCTACTAAGGAGACTGCCTACACTACGCTTGTCCGTCCTCTTTTAGAATGCGCGGTGTGGGATCCTTACCAGATAGGACTGATGGAGTACATCGAAAAAGTTTAAAGAAGGGCAGGACCTTTTGTATTACCGCGAAATATGGGAGAGAGTGTCACTGAAATGATACAGGATTTGGGCTGGACATCATTAAAAGAAAGGCGTTTTTCGTTGCGACGGGATCTTCTCACGAAATTCCAGTCACCAACTTTCTCCTCCGAATGCGAAAATATTTTGTTGACACCGACATACATATGGAGAAACGATCACCACGATAAAATAAGGGAACTCAGAGCTCGTACGGAAAGATCTAGGTCTTCGTTCTTTCCGCGCGCCATACGAGATTGGAATAATAGAGAGTCGTGAAGGTGGTTCGAGGAACCCTCTGCCGGGCACTTAAATGTGATTTGCAGAGTATCCATGTAGATGTAGACGTAGATGTAGATACAGAAATGACGAGCGTGTCAAAACATCGAAAAGAGAAGCGACCGACGACTTGCAGCGTGGCATCAACTACTCTGACAAACGATTTGAGTTTGAAGAGACCGTGTACAAAGCTATCAAACCACTTTCATTAATAGGGGAACAGCGGTTAGTTTTAGAATTCGTAGAAGTGACGTCTCTAGATGAACTTCGTGTAGGCGAGGATTTTATGTTCGAAGAATGTGTGTAACTGAACACGTTTCTTAAGGATGAAGAGCAGAATTTTTTAAGTTGAAGTCGGATGATAAGTGGATGAATTTTTTTCGACGTTATGAAAACAGTGAAAACTAGTACGAAGTTGTCTGTTTCATATTTTTTATACCTCATTCCACTGCTGGTCTAGATCAAATTTTCAGGCTGATGAACCTTTAGCGAGCTGAGAGAAACTCAACACCACAGTTATAAATTGAATTAGCGGTGAACACGATTCAGTCAGTTACGTTCCTGCAGTTTCCTTGTTTTATCGACGGAGAAGAAGGGAAGATCCTACTAAGAAGGTTGAAAGCGAGCAATATGGCAGAATGCAGTGTTTTGTATTATTGTATTTTAAATTTTAGCCTAAGTGCGTTTTGTCTAGGTTTCGTAAAAATTCACGATTTAGTTCAGATAGAACGTGGCAACGCTGGTCGCGAGTACTGATGGGAACAACCGAATATAAACATTTGATTCAGTCAGTTGTTGGGAAAGAATCCCATCACTCGGCTGTACGTTTACTTACCGGTTGAATTATCCATTCATTTCTTGGATTGTAACCGACTTGTGGCAGCAACCAACGAGTTTAATTTTCATAGAATGGCTATGCCTCTGCTATGTTTGAAGCAAATTGAATACCCGTTAGGCATTTTGTGTGTAATCAAGGGCGTCGTCTGCTGTGTCACCACTCGAAATTGATTTCGATTAACTTCGAATTGCTCATGCCAGCTTGAATTTGTCTCAAAAAACAGTATGTACAATGGCAGCAACAAGGGAAGTTTTTGTCGAATTAAGGATAAACTTTTCGATGTATTGGGTTGTTGTACAAGTTCGTAGCCTTTTTCCGAAAGTTTAATAAAAACAACACGTACATAATCATCAATAATATATTCTCCTTGACTATTTACAAGTCTGCCAACGCTGGGCAGACCCGAAGAACTCGTCGAACCTTGTTCGGAGTGCATTCTCATCTGGAAAGCAAGTCCCTTGAAGTTTGTTCGAAAGAGATGGGAAAATGTGGAAATCTATTAATTGAGAAGTCTGAACAAATACGTAAGTGGGACACCTCTGGAGACAGGGTGAAAACAATGAATAAACTTGATACAACCGTCAGGGACTTGTGTCAGTCGACTATCTCACGTTTGTGAAACCACTGAAATCCAGAGAGTGGGTGACGAACATCCATACAGCCGACGTGGCCGCAGAGACTGGTTACTCTCGACTGAAAAAACCGATTGGCCAACCAGTTATTAGAAAACATCCGGTTGTCCCGTCTCTAACCCTAAGTACTGTACAACAGTACAGCTTAGTCGGCAGAGCGAAGGTAAAAATTGCGGGTTCTAAATCCAGCTCTAAGGTATCAGGCAGCTTTAAATGGGAGGACACTCCGTTGCAGAGTGAATGGTTCATTATGGGCAATAAAACAGCAAGTAAGAAAATGCGAGAAAAAATTAGTTGTGTGGTGGAACGGCGCCTATTCCCGGGCCTTGGGCCACCTGGACTGGGAAGAACCGCCGCCTCGCTAGCGACTACTCCGGGCCTCGGCTCCCTGGCTGAGACTTTGCTGCGCAGTTCGCTCTCATAGCACATCGCGTCTTACTGTCTCGATCGGCCTCAGCCGCGTTTCGTGCGGCGTCGCGAGGTGATCAGCGCCCCTGTCATCAGGCGGCTGTCGAGCACGGAGAACCCCCTCACACCCCCGGGTAAATGCTCGGGGACGTCGCCGCGGTCGTTCTGGAGCTCACAGAACGATCGAAACTGCGAGAACAGCCACAGTTTTCTCCCACACAACGGCTCCCCAGTCGCTTGGGTTACAGGAGCGCGCCACCGCTCCCAGCCGTGAGTCGCCTCTCTGGAAGCGCACGACCTCCGACGTCGCACGGAACCTACAAGGAGAATTTTCTCAATTGCCACCATACTCATTTTAACTAATTTTAGTACATTCAGATTACTAAACAGTAAGACATTATCCAATAAAAATCACGCTGGAGACGGAATTATAATAATATGACGCAAAAAAGACTGCTACGGCTGCAGATAATTCTAAAGCTGGGACAGCCACAGCTAGAATAATTATACACTATTGACTGACAATTTGTACAGTAGACAGTTGTTTAAATACAGCTGTTAAAACTGTCAAATATAAAACTGAATGAATTGTCAAATATTCCGCTGTAACAAGACTAATCTGATGACCAGGATGACTCTTATTGAATAAAGACATATACAGCAAACTTTTGGACTCCTCATTCAGTTTTGTATTTAATAGTTTTAACACCTGTGTTTAAGCAACCTTGTGCTGTGTGATTTGTCAATGATCACGTACAGCTATGGCTACACTTGGCAGCATCGCCATTATGCCCACTAGATCAGTGGTTTCCACTTTTGCTGACAACATCAACCCAGACGAGATGGAGTATCGTCCAGTAAGGGCGCCTTCAAGGCTCCACTCACACGAGCCACGGGAGACGCGCAGAGAGCAGCTGCTCCTTCGTCGTCGCTGACGTCTGTCGCGCCTGCCTCGCCGCCGTACTCCGGTTGTGTCATGCAGTCTGCTGACCGGGATTACTCTCTTTTACTTATGTTACTGAATAAGAAAAACAGGAGTTAATTTAAAAGTAAACACAAGGTGCCACTATTTCTCGAAGGAAGAGTAAGTTCAAGGTTTACTAGGAAGGCAGCCATCGAGCCAGCTGACTGTGCGTCGCTTGATTACAAAAACAAAAACTTGTTCTCAATACTATTCCTGGCTGGGTGTGATTCGCACCACAGATTCATGCTCATTGAGGATGGAGCAAATAGAAAAGAGACAGATTGACGTGTGTTTAAAGAATTCATTGCTTCGTAAAAAGTTAACTGACAATGAAATTACCGAGCGAGGTGGCGCAGTGGTTAGCACACTGGACTCGCATTCGGGAGGACGACGGTTCAATCCCGTCTCCAGCCATCCTGATTTAGGTTTTCCGTGATTTCCCTAAATCGTTTCAGGCAAATGCCGGGATGGTTCCTTTGAAAGCGCACGGCCGATTTCCTTCCCAATCCTTTCCTAACCCGAGCTTGCGCTCCGTCTCTAATGACCTCGTTGTCGACGGGACGTTAAACACTAACCACCACCACCACAATGAAATTAAATTTCCTCAAAGCTACTTTCCCCTTTTAATCGTTATTGATTAGTTTCTGTGCGTCATCTTTCTTACTGCGTTAATACAGACACAATTTTTTCTTAGAGTGTTTTCGGGTAGTCTCTGTAGGGCTAGAAGATACACTTAGCTGACAGAAGTCATGGGACAGCGACATGTGCCGGCCGGGGTGGCCGAGCGGTTCTTGGCGCTACAGTCTGGAACCGCGCGACCGCTACGGTCGCAGGTTCGAATCCTGCCTCGGGCATGGGTGTGTGTGATGTCCTTAGGTTAGTTAGGTTTAAGTAGTTCTAAGTTCTAGGGGACTGATGACCTCAGAAGTTAAGTCCCATAGTGCTCAGAGCCATTTGAACCATTTTTGAACAAACTCACTCCTCGAAAAGAGCGCACTTACATTTACAGACAGCGATTATATACATTTATGTTTAATTAATAAGACAGTGTCAGAACCTATTAAAAAATGGAAGTTAGAAGAAAATATGTGGATGTAGGGGGACGCGAAGCATCAACACACAATACTTGTC
Source organism: Schistocerca piceifrons (assembly GCF_021461385.2). Lineage (NCBI taxonomy): Eukaryota > Metazoa > Arthropoda > Insecta > Orthoptera > Acrididae > Schistocerca > Schistocerca piceifrons. Next base: position 619,637 of record NW_025729183.1, read on the forward strand.
GTTACGAATTTGTGGCGCTCCTCAGGCCGATATGTTGACCACGATTTTTGGATGACCGTAGCTGGCATCTTATCATCTCCTGCAAGCTTTAATCGTAGTTATACTGGTAACTGAAATTTAATTGTAAAGAATTGTACCAAGGACGATATGCTTCTGATGGATCCTCAACATGCCGTTCCCTTCAAATGGCGTACTCTCATAATAAGCAAGTTATAATAATTCTTTCACCACGGATAATACGTTTCTCGTCATTTTATTACAACGAATCGTACAATCAACGACGGGTCTCTGACTGATCCTCAATTTGCGTGCTCAGGAACGGCGTACAATGAATCACTTTAATATTCGGACACTATGATATGTTAACCGTGTAGCATCATAACTTTATTCGCAACAAAACAAACCAAAACATATAACCAAGCATTATATTCCGTGATGTGTCTTGTAAATAATAGCATAAACGTTTTAAGATAACGTACATAAGTTCCTTTATAACACTATTTAAATACAACTCGGTCCTATATTCACGTTACTTTAATATGTGGCCACTTTACAGAACTAATCATTTCAAGACAAGAGTTTGTGGAACATTAAATGTTTGAATATCTTGTCGGGTAGCCATTGTGTTTTACCACTTCTTTCAAACGCTGCGGCATACTGCAAATGATCTTTTTTAAAAAATCCGCACGTAGACTGAAGTGTAGATTAAAAGAAGAATGGGACAAAGTTTCCTTGGACGATACTGGTGTTTTTATAATACGTCGCTCCAGTTCGCCCCACACATTCTGAATGGGGTTGAGGAGAGGTGATTGAGGTGGTGGATGTAAGACTTTGGGGCACTTGTACAACAAATATTGCTGCACAACGCGAGCCTTACGTTTCGGATCATTGTCCTGGTAAAATCTGAACTTGTGTGATATCCCCAAGGTTTCAGCACTTTTCCGTAAATTGTTCCATAATATGTTCAAATAGATATATTTGTTCATAATACTGTCGATGAACACCAGTTCGCCCGGTCCAAATATCGATGTACAGACCTAGTCACGAAACTGCCACCTCCATGCTTTACAGTCGGTTTAATATTTGTAACTGTAAATTCTTCATTCTTCTTCCACCACACCGTGCTTCGTCCATCCGACCCAAAAACGTTAAATTTACTTTCGTCGGCAAAAATGACGTCGTTCCACCCTGTTTCATCCGTCGTAATAAATCCCCTGGCAAAGTACAATCTCTTCTTTTGACTCTGTTCATTCACATACGGTTTCTTCCTGGCCACTCTTCCATTTTAGCCACTTTCCTTCAGTGCTCTGCAAATCGTTTGAGGGTGTACGTTCTTGCCAGTCCCGCTTAGCAGCTCACGTGCTGGCCTGGCTGCACCGAGTATGGCCGGCCCTTTTGCGGTATAGAGTCGATACGGTCCTCATTTTTGAATCGTCTGACGATATCTGCCGCAGTACTGTTACTTATGTTGGGCGTAGCAGCAATTTGTCTATATCATTTGCCTTTCCCGTTGTGAAAAATCACAAGCTGTCGTATCTTAAAACTAGTATAAACTTTGCGTGGCATGGTACAGTCTGGACAGTCGACCGCGCTTGTAAACACACCCTTGCCTTTATACTCGAAGTATTTACCCCGGTGTGGACGGTGGAAACAAATGCGGCACTGCCATCTGTCCGGATATTAAAGTAATGTGGCCATCGAAGAGTGCTTTATTTCAATCGTATTATTTAACAAGCAGTATACGCTGTGTAAACATCATTCGTACTTTTATTTACTAGACATCTACCTTCATATAGTACGTCGATATATTATATTTTTCTTTTATTCAGAATACAGTTACGATGCAGCAAAGTAAAAATCTCTTAGTGTCCGAATACTAAGGTTATACTGTATTTAGTCTACACAATGGCTTCAACTTGAGGCCAATATGGCGTCTCACAACTCTGTACCGAAGGGAGATGGCGACGCTCAGCCATCTTACCCGTCAACGTTCAAACGCACGTTCAGAATATCTGACACGCTAGATATTCCTCTGCACGTTCGGAAAGACTCCCCTGCTTCCACGCTGTGACGTAGGAAACTCGGCGCGCTCAACGTTCGGATGCAGTTCCCGCGTGCCGACCGCTTTTAAGCAAGACTAGGCGGCCACCTGCAGTGGGAAAATTTTAGGGGCGACAAAGGGCGGAAAAAATTACTTTCAAATGAAAATGTGAAAAAGTTGTGCAAATGAAGAGAAAAAATGAAAAAGAGGAAAAATTAAAACACCGAGTTGTTTTCAAAAGCATACTGAACAGTTACTCAGTAAGCCTTTTTACTTACTTTGACGAAAGTAAACACATTGCCTCTGTCTGCTTCTAAATTAATGCAGTCGCTACTGTGTCCGAAACCGAAACAAACATGACCCTTAATAATTTTTTCATAATGTGGGACCAGAGTCATAAATATTTCTTTAAAGTCAGTACCGCCATTAGACTGTTTTTTATTTGCTGTGTTACATTTACGCGATCATGATTTCGGTTTTACAATGGCATGGTCAAGTGTTTTAATATTATACAGTGCCTAGGATGGCATACTGTCGTATTTAAAATACACTATTATACACATTGTCTAAGGGTCAATATTTCTGGTAAAAGCCTACTGCTTTGTTTTATCACTGAGTATATCATCTTGACAAGATGGTATACTCAGTGACAAGATGATATACTCAGTGATAAAACAAAGCAGCAGGCTTTTACAATAAATGTTGACCCTTAGACAATGTGTCTAACAGTGTATTTTAAATACGACAGTATGCCATCCTAGGCACTGTATAATATTAAAACACTTGACCATGCCATTGTAAAGCCGAAATCATGATCGTGTAAATGTAACACTGCAAATAAAAAACAGTCTAATGGCGGTACTGACTTTAAAGAAATATTTATGACTCTGGTCCCACATTATGAAAAAATTATTAAGGGTCATGTTTGTTTCGGTTTCGGACACAGTAGCGACTGCATTAATTTAGAAGCGTACCGACTTTAAAGAAACATGACCCTGATTTGCATTGATCTGCCATTGGCCGGGCGTCAGTGGTGGTGGTTGATCAGGGGGTGAGGTGAAGGGTGGGGGATGGGGGGGGGGGGAGCGCAGGATGGTAGTAGAAACGAGGGGGCGTTATTTTTCAGTTCTTGCCTATGGCGGCAAAACAGCTATCTCTGTTCATCATAATAATAAATCTGTTGTAAACATTACGCCATGTCTTCTTCCGCGTTTGCTTGAATCTCATTGGTTTTTTTTTTCACGTGGAGCGGAAGCCAGCTGTGAGACCAGGACAGTCAAGTACGATAATAAGGATACGTTTATACTGTGTCACACACACATAGACTGAGCAATACTGCGGGACAACGGCTTTACCGGCGCATTAAACTTGGACAGCACTGGCCAGCCAGCCGTCCAACTAACCCGCAAGGTTGTGAGCAGTTGCAGTTTAGACATAAAAAGAGACGAGCAAACGAACAATATAGAGTAGAAAATCAGAGTAGAATATCATTTAATTTTTACAGAGAATGAAATAATATTCGGCAAAGCTCCAGCACCACCACGCGCTTCTTAGGTGACCAGACGGAAAGTATAAAATGCTCGCGTTATCACCTGGTAGTATTCTAATTACAAACAAGAGTGATGAAAATTTTTAACTTAAACACAGGATAATTTTTCAGAACGAGCTGTGGGTGACGCAAAAGCATACTGCAGGGATTTTACCGTACTGTTGAATACTGAAGCCGTTGAAGGTATTAGTTACAGTCAGTCGTCTGGTAAATCTCTTAGCTCCCTCCTTATCCGAATCTGAGAAATACATTTCTGTTCTGGAAGTGTCATCTGCTACGTTGATAACGAGCTTATCAACAACAGAATGAACCTTCTTGTATGATGAGCCGTTCGGCAGTGACGTGTAAAAGAGCTGCGTGCGTTAATTCCGGTACGTCTCGCAGCTTAACAGTCTTGTATGAACGTGAATGTGATCACTCGCAAAGAAATTATGTTTTTTGTCACATGAGCTGCAAAAAATGAACGCAACGGTTTCACAATCACACAGTTTCTCTGTGCTCTGTCAGAACATATGTTTTCAACGTTTTGGAAGTTTTGACCCTTGAAATCCTTTGTTGTAATATAGTTCACACACGGTTATTTGTTGTTTTCATTTCTGTGAGACGTCTACGTGGTATCCGCCAGCTCTCACTATTCATCACATTTACTTGCGATGGTAATGTGTCCTCACCACATGACTCATATTCTATAAACAATGTATAGTATGACAACTGTCAGGATTACGGAAAGAGAACAAACATTTCAGTGATCGGACGGACAGTTCCTAATGCTGTGAAAAAAAGTAAACGACCCGAGGGAGTCTGAACCCGGCTCGTCCACCCTGCAGTCCAAGCCCGTGACCACTTAACCACGACGCCGTGGCCCGCACACTTTCCTCGATGTTGCACTCGTTAAGCTTGGACCGTTCACCGTTTCTATTTTGCTTTTTTGCTTCACAGGTCAGTACACCTTCTTCCTGTCATCATGCTTGATCCGTGTACCTATATAATGGGTCATCTTACCACTAAATCTGAGCGGGGTGCGATGGGAAGTTTCCTTTGTTAGCACCGACAAGTTAATACAGACTTCTGTCGATATCTATAAAGTGGAGATATTGCGTCTGAGAACCTTGAAATAAAAGAAACGTGGTTTAACGACATAGTGGTTACCAAAGATTTTGCGGCTTTTTTACGTAAGACGTTAGAGCGTCTCAGAGTTCCATTAGTAGTAAAGCAATACGAAGTATCTAGTACCAGTGGTGTAGTGAGGGGGGTGTGGTACGCACCGCGTGCCAGCTCCGTGGGGGACACAAAACTAGATAGAATCTGCGGCACGAGCACTAAAAAAACTTTTTCTTTTTTTCGTCGTTTCATTCCTGACACTTGTGGAAGCGGGCATACAGCTAGAGAGCTTATAGACTGGTCTTGCCCTTTTGCATGCATAAGCGTCTTTTACCGTTAAAATAGGCGTAGCGTGTGAACAAACATTATCATCTCATAGTATTTAAGATAGTTAAGCCACTTATTTCAATGCTACATCCATTTTTTTGTGCAGAGGGCATTGTTAACGTATTTCCCAGTCGCTAAACACTATGACTTGGGTTGTACTTGCGTCGGGTCAAAATATTCCAATAGAATTTTCTTTTGCCTATTCTGAAACTTTCTGTATCTCGCATATAGATCAGATCAGCGAAATCGCTCGTTACGTTCACAATCATAACATAAAAGTAGAATAAAGGAGTCATTTCTCGGTTATTTGCTGTAAACTGGGAAGAAGGCCGTTTTCGTAACGTAAGATAATTTATAGGTTACTGAAGAGGATACTGTGGATATAACAGTGTGCTGACGACAAGGATACGACAGTGCGTGGAGTGTATGCAGCAGTCAAGCAAGAATTTGTGAACTTAATATTAAGGACCATTCTCTCAATATGTACAGATTACGCGTTTTGCAACAATTCCATTGTGTGTGACTCTCTTGAGACCTTAGAAAGTTTCTACGTGTTTTATTCAGTTTCTACCCACAGGTGGATAATCCTTCCGAAAGACGTTAGAGCTACAGTTACGAGACTTCCAGACACACTGTGAAGTGCTCACTACGAAGCTATTAGGCCGGTGTTTCACTGGTTTCAAGAGACTATCGATGCCACTGAAGAACTGTCTGAGTCTTCGGAAATCATAGAAACAATGCAGGCAGCATTGCACGAGTTCTCTTTTGTGGCCGCGCGGGATTAGCCGAGCGGTTTAAGGCGCTGCAGTCGTGGACTGTGCGGCTGGTCCCGGCGGAGGGTCGAATCGTCCCTCGGGCATGGGTCTGTGTGTTTGACCTTAGGATAATTTAGGTTAATTAGTGTGTAAGCTTAGGGGCTGATGACTTTAGCAGATAAGTCCCATAAGATTTCACACATTCATTCTCTTTTGTGTGATTTTTGTGTTCACGAAGTACTGTCTTGGAGTCAACCATGCTCAAAAGTACTTACAGATTCTTGGTAGCTTCGGAATGTATATTACGAAGATGATACGTTTAAAGCTCTTTCTGAAAGGCAAGAGAAATTATCTTGTTCACAAAGCACTTCAATTTCCGAATGCCACATGTAACGAGATAGGTATTCCAGTGGACAAAGTAGAACTATCAGGAAGAAGAAAATTGTGCCTAGAGAGAAGGCTGCAACTGAGACGATGACTTTGCACCAGGAACGAAGAAAGCCAGTGTTAGAGTGCATCGACAGGTTTGTTCCAACATATCGACACATACTGCAAAACGATGGAACGTGTACCAGATCGTTCTGCTGTGTTAGAGCTCAGCAGTCTGATTAAAACCTCGGAAATGGAATTTCCCACAAATGTAAAAAATATCGTTGACAGTTATGATGAGATTTCTGAAGAGGGTATGCTCGCACGCCTAAGAAGATTTCTGCGACCTGCCAAAGTTCTAAAACAATTGTCTCTTGGCTGGATGTCTTTACGTTTCTGTCAGTTCACGGGTGGATATGAATTTTCCGAAGTTGTTCCTAACTTTATTGTGGTGTTACGATTTTCCTAACTTTCTGTGTTTCGCAAGTGTCTTATAATAGGAGTTTGTCAAAACTCAGCTAATTACGAATTATTTTAAGTCCACTATAAGTCAGTCACGACTCTCTAATTTGGCAATTTTGTCGATCGGAAATAGTTTGGCTAATGGTATCGTATTGATCACACAATTTCAAAATTTTCAGCAGACGTAGATCAACGCAAGAGATTCTTAGCTACATCTTGAAATCACGGACAACTAAGATCTTTGATTATTTGTATTGCTTCATTAATAAGCCACTAGAAAAAAAAACTATCTTCTTCTTCTGCACTTCAAGACTTAGGCATTTGTTCCTGTTCCGTCTCCACTTTTATGGCTTATTTAAACGGTAACCACTTAACCTAAGTATTGAATGGATGATACAAAAGTTACATTTATGGCCATATAAGATTAGCACGATTAAATTAACACAGTTATATCTTTCAGAATACAAATAAAAAAACTCACTCAGTGACTGGTCAGTGACCCTAAGATACAGCCACCAGGGGTTGTTATGCCATTGGAAATTGGTCAAATTTTTGTATTAGGCAGTGGCGTAGCTAGGGAGTTTGGCACCCAGTGTGAAGTTTTAACTTGTCACACCCATACCCACCAATCCCACAAAAACACCAGATGTATTTTGGGGGGATTGGGAAGCTGTTTTTGACAGGAGTGGTTAAGTAAGTAAGTGTCATCTTAATTAATTTGTGTACAGCTTTTATGATTCGAAACAAATAAGTAGTGTGCATTTTTATAAATAACATAATGTAATTGTGTTTGAGACAGGTCATGGAAGTAGCTGAAGCTACAAGAAAAGTGGAAATTCTGAGGTCTGATGGTATAAAAACTTTCGCGACTGTTTTTGTCAGGGCAACTGAAGTTTGTCAACAACTGGACATCTCAATATTGGATCCACAGGTGGTTGAGATACTACTTGGTGCACGATCCTGAAGAGTACTAACGGGGGGATGTCTTTATTCCATTTTTAGACTGTTTTTTGACACAATGAAACTCAAAGTTTACAGAACGTAAGAAAATGTCGTCTGGACTTCCTTCCTGTTCCAGATTTGAAGCAGTGAAGTACTATAAAATAGTGAAGAACGAGAACAGTTGAAGGACTTAATTGAACTGAACGCTGAAGACATGAAGCGTGGAGTTGAAAACGTCATTGCTAAGTTACATTTGTGGGGAAAGAAATTCGTGAAAGAAGATTCTAGGCCTTCATCTCCATGTAAGCACTGCAATTATCCAACCAATACATATATCCAAATATCAACTACATTATGAAGATACCATACTTCCTGAATTACAGCCATAGCAGAGAGGTCATATTCACTTCAAAGAGAATCAAGATAGACTTGTGAAGCTAAACAGGATAGGCAAACTTTGAGATTCATTGTCCCACATGAAGTCATATAACAGCTATTAGATTATCATTGATTGTTACCTACAAGTTCTAAAAGTAAATAACATATGCTGCTGTATCAGTTGAATTAAACTGATAATTGTGTTTTATATTTTCAGAGAAGACTATAAATGGATTAACCCTCTTGACCATTCATCGTTCAATATCTATTACACCACAGGAGGTGATAGACAACCTCACCAAGAGAAAGAAGAAGCTTATAATTTGTTGGTAACCTTTGATTTAATTTTGGTTATTTTAAGCCATAATTTATTTATTTATTCATTTGTGGAACTACAAGGGCTGTTTGGTTGCAAAATGGAACCACAATGAAAATCCGATGAAGTTTTCCTCAGATGTGTTGGGCATTGTCTATGCCTGTCGATCACGTCACGTCGCTCTTTTAAGTTTTGAGCACAAAGTGAGCACGTTAAGATGCCTAGAAAATAATGTTTCCCGCCTAGAATGAGGGCCCAGTGAGAGATTTCGCCTGATTTCATGCAGCCCACATGACATGACTGTCACGCATTTCCTTCTTCACGACAGTTCTCGGCCGCACACTGCAGGGGCAATGAAGACGCTCCTGCGGTGGTTTCGATGGAAAGTGTTTGGCCGCCCGCCATACAGCCTGGACTTGGCTCCCTCTGAGTTTCACCTCTGCTCGCATGATCTGCTGGCTATGGAGACAACATTCTGGCGCACACAGCTAGCTGGAGATGAGTGTAGAGAATTGGCGGAGATCACAGGAGGCTGCCTTCTGTGACGAGGGTATCGGAAAGTTAGGACAACGCGACAACACATGTCTAAATCGGAGCGCCGATTGTGCAGAGAAGCAGCTGAACTATTTTCCATTTTCACTATGATTTCTGTTTCGCGGCGAATCGGACCTTAATAAGCGAATAGCTCTCGTACATCTCCATCTACATGATAACTCTGCAATCCACGGTTAAGTGTGTGGAAGAGGGTTCATCGAAACACCTTCAAGCTATTTCTCTACTGCTCCACCCTCGAACAGCGCGCGGGAAAAACGAACACTTAAATCTTTCTATGCGAGCTCTGATTTCTCTTATTTTATCATGATCCTTCCCCCTATGAAGGTGGACTCAACAAAATATTTTCACACTCCAAGGAGAAAGCTGATAATTGAAATTTCATGAGAGGATCCTGCCGCAACGACAAACGCCTTTATTTTAATGACTGCTACCCCATTTCACGTTTCATATCTATGGCGCTCTCTCCCCTATTTGGCGATTGTGCAAAACGAGCTAGCTTTCTTTGAACATTTTCGATGTCCTAAGTCTGATGCTGACCCCACATTGCACAGTAATACTCCAGAAGAGGACGTACAAGCGTTGTGCAGGCAGTGTGTTTAGTAGACCTGTTCCATTTTCTCAGTGTTCTGCCAATAAATCGTTGTCTTTGGTCTCCTTTATCCACAACATTATCTATGTGATCGTTCCAACTTAATTTGTTCGTAATTGTAATCCCTATCATCATCATCATCATCGTGTCCTCCTCGCCGTTTCCGGTATTCAGTTGAATACACAGCCTTTAGATTTGTGTGATTTATCGTGTAACCGAAACTCAGCGAATTCCTTTTCGTACTCATGTGCGTAAGTTCACACTTTTCATTATTTAGAGTGAGTTGCCACTTTCCATACGATACAGATATCTTCTCTAGTTTTGTAATTTGCTTTAATCATCTGATGACTTTATAAGACGGTAAATGACAGTATCATCTGCAAACAATCTAAGAGTGCTACTGAGATTGTCTCGTAAATCGTTTATGTAGATTAGGAACAGCAGATGACCTATAAAACTTCCTTGGGGAACGCCATATATTACTTCTGTCTTACTCGATGACTTTCCGTCAATTACTAAGAACTTTGACATTTCTGACCTGAAATCACAAATCGAGTCGCACAACTGAGACGGTACTCTATAGGCACGCAATTTGATTAGAAGTCTGTTATGAGATACGGTGTCGAAAGCCTTCTGAAAATGTAAAAATACCGAATCAGTTTGACATCCCCCATCAGTAGCACTCATTACTTCGTGGGAATAAAGAGCTAGTTATATTTTCTGAATCCGTGTTGGCTATTTGTCAATAGATTGTTTTCTTCGAGGTGATTCACAAAGTTCGAGCACAGTATATGTTCCAAAATCCTACTGCAAACCGACGTTAGCGATATGGTTTCGTAATTCAACGGATTACTCCTACTTCGTTTCTTGGGCATTGGTGTGACTTGTCCAACTTTGCCGTTTTTTGATACGGGTATTTCGTCGTTTGCATATGACCGCTAGATATAGAAAGCAAGCCATCTAGTACACAAGCAGCACCGGAGGTCTTGCCTTATTCAGTGATTTAAGCTGCTTTGCTACACCGAGGATATCTACTTTTAAGTTACTCATGTTGGCAGATGCTCTTGGTTCGAATTCTGCAATATTAACTTCGTCGTCTTCGGGTGAAGCATTTCCGGAAAACAGCATCAGTAACATCATTGTTATCGTGCAGTGAAGGTATTAATTATGCCTCTCCGCTGATGTACTTTACGGACGACCAGAATCTTTCTGGGTTTTCTGCCAGATTTCGAGACAGTGTTTAGTTGTGGAAAGTATTAAAAGCATCTCGCACTGAAATTCGCGATATATTTCGAGCGCCTGTAGAACTTGGCCAATCTTGAGAATTTTCCTTTCTTTTAAATTTGGCACGGTTTTTTAGTTGATTCTGCATCAGTGTTCTGACCTATTTTATGTATCATAGCATCCCTTGTTCATTTATGCGGTACATGTCTCTCAGTAGGCATCGAGACTACTTGTTTGAGTTTGAACCATATCTGGTCTACTCTTACATATTCACATTGGAAGGAGGCGAGACTGTCTTTTAGGGAGGCCTCAAGAGAATTTTTATTGGCTTTTTTAAAAACAGATTTTGCGTTTACTTTTAGTAGGTTTTAATGTTACAGTATTCAGTCTCGCTACAACCACCTTGTGGTCTCTAATCCCTGTACCGGTCCATCACGACGCGGCCTGCATACTTAGTATGGATGTCGTCAGTACTGCGCAGTGATAATAAAAACATTAAAAACAGCTTAAGCGGCTTTTCAATCCCCAAGATGATCAGTCGCAGCTGTGATTGCCTGTCTACAAGGTTTTCTACACTTTACACAATGCTTCTTATGTTTAGTCCTAAAACGCTTTTTAGAAATACTTACCTGACTGATGATTTTTCCCTTTATTCAAATGCATGGCATGTTTTGTAAAGTGCTTCCTTTCCAGATCAGCTATGCTGAGAAAGAAAGCATTTGAAGTGGACTGTCGCATAACATGCAGCTTATACGAATCGCATCGGAATTTTTGTACTACAGTGCTTTCAATTCCATTCATTTGCCTCTCATTTGCTCGCCGCCGAGGTCTCATGGTCTCATGGGCTACATTTAAAATTCAAATTTCATGCCGTTTTCATCGCATTTCATTTTCTTCTGAAAAAATTTAAACAGAATAAAAATTGTGCCATATTGTTTAGCATTCGAATTAGAAACAATATTAGTTAACATTTAATGGTAACTTCAATGGAGAGCTGTAGAAAATGTAAATAGTAGACACACTCAGCGCTAAAACCCGCTGTCTGTGCCACGCCACATTACGCAACACAACGCCGCGGTCCTTCTTCCCCTGTTGAGTGACGAACAGGAGGGCCTCGAAAACCAAGTACAGCGCGAGCGTAAATATTTATTATTTAATTACTTTTTCCAAGTTTCAGAGAAAGTCCTCCATGAAACTTAAAACTGAAATCAACGTGTACAAAAAAGAGGTTCAAGTCTGTGCTTAATACATGAAATAAATGTTTCTAAAAATTGTGGTAGTTATTGTTATGTTATTGATATATATCTCCATCAACAATAGACATTCAGCTTCAAAACTAATCGTAGTTCACTGAAGTCCAGTATAAGGCTCTTGAGTTACGCAGCAGACAATCTGTCTAGTTCGGAAAATAACGCTGAATTTACCGAATTTCAGCTCCAAAATTAGTAAACATTTAAAAGGTAATTTTATGAAACTTATTTATTTTTACAGTAATTGCCACATGAAGAAGTTATTAATGGTTTTAGAAAACACGAGGTAAATTTTCTCATTTTTCGGCCAATCTGAATGGAATAGCCCATGTGCCTCAACCTGCCAACGAGCTGCACTTAGCAACAAGATTTTCCTCCGGCATATTACCTTGGGTCAGTGTCGGCTTAGTTTGGCCTCTATGAAATGCAACTCAAGAGTATTGAAATTTTGGCTCTCTATGAGCTTTTTGGACGTCAGGGAAACTCGGTAACGGACGTTTTATAAACTTCGCTGTTGACAAGTTGTAAGGAGATAGTTTTCTTTATTCGTACAACTGTTTTGTATCCTACCGAGGTTATAACAGTTCCATGTTAACTCATGTTGCCATTTGAGTGGTAAAAGTTGTGGTTTTTCCTGAGCCCGTCTGTAATAGTGGGTAGCCGTCCTTAATCCTAATTTTCTGAGTATTGAGTATTTTGGGTGACGCTATTTTGACTATACTCTGTTTCTTAAAACTTCTGGTGATCAACTATTTCCGGTTTTTCTTAAAAGATCTGACTGGAAATGAAACAATAATGCATGTTATCTAATCGTTTTAAAAAGGCAAATGACGCCGAGGATCTGAGATTTTTAAGGTATTTTAATTGTGGCGTTGACAAATTCGTGAGAATACAGTTTGATAGATTTTTGTATTAGTAATTCGGTTTTGAGTTTTGTTCTAACGTGATTAGTAAAAACATTTCCTGAATGTTGTCGCATTCCTAGCTGCCACCACCGTATCAGAATTTTCAGCAGATACGACATGTGTTCCAATTCCAAGCGTTGAAACGGTTTATGACACTTCAGCTGCTGATATTTTGGGATACTGGTCCGAATGAACGTTTTGTACTTGCAGAACTGAACCCCACCCCCCAGAACACAAAATTATCTACGCCCCTGTTATAGCACTGTGGTAAAAATGATAGTTTAGGCGCGACCTCTACCGGTAGCAGACTAGCAGGCTAACAACCAACCACGGATCAATCCCTACAGCCTCCCTTCCGCAAAAAAATAGAACAAAACCAATTAAAAACTGCAGACTTTCTTTCTGCAAATGTTTGATGTTTTTCGCCAAACCAGACAGCAAACTCGATGCTATTCAAAGGTAGCACTCTTTTTGCGCAGCGATTTGTTAGTACAGTCCAGTATTATTAATATAACAGATCACACCTGTAAAACGAACACAGACTCGTAATCAGTTTTTGTAAGAACGGTCGTAGCACCTACCGCTGTCTCAGAGGTCGACTCGTCGCTGTTGGTTGTGCCCTGTAACACCTTGCGTACAGACGCTAAACTGTTCTGAAGAGCTGCCGCAGCCTGTCGCCTAGAAGACCATCTTGCATCTTACTGCTGAAAAACTGCAACATTCTTTTAAAAAAAATGATGATCATTATGACTGACACTTCCGCGGCGTGCACGTCAACAAGGTTTAGACTATGTGTTGCACAAGGCACAAATTTAGGCCCTTTTTTGGAGGGGCGGGGGGGGGGGGTATATTTCCTTGTACGCTTTCCTATGTTCCTGCCTTGTTCGTACCATTATCGAAGCCTTGGCCACAACAGTTTTCAATACACAAGCTACCACAGCTTCCGCAGTATTTCTTCCTATAAACTTCTTCCAGTTTTTTGATGACTTATTATGTAATCAACAAAATTTTCTTCTATTTGACATTTCCCATCCTTAATACAGACATTCGTAATGATTTTAGTCATCTGTTCTAAATATGCCGCATATGTAGTACAAAGAAACATAAGAGACAAATGCTTTGCATTTTCACCTTGCTCATTATTTCAGATAGAATCTTATTTTCCAAAATCTCTATAACTTCGTTCTGAATTTTAAGAGACAAATAGCATAGAACATGTTTTCAGCTTCTAACGTTTTCTATGTGCTCAAACAGTTGAGGAGTATAGTGACTATTAAGCTCCAAAGTATTCCAAAATACACCATAGTTGTTGTTACTGATGAATCTGAACCTCTCGTTAAAGGTATGTAGTTTCGGGCGCAATGGAGAATTACATACACAAAACATTTAAGAACACAACTCCGCTTTTATATTTCAAGTAGCATGCCCTTTAGGAAGTCAGCGTCAATAGAAGTACTGGTTTCCATTCCAATTTCTAATTCTTTCCACTTGACGTATGAGTTTCGGTGAGTTGACGGTGTTTCGTGAACATGAATGAAGGGACTCAAGTTTTTCCAATCACTGACTCCTTTCTCCAAACCAGAAAATGAGGATTTGTCGTCTTCTGAAAAAAGAACGCAAGTGAAACGAAATAACGTGTCCTTAGACAGGACGTACAACGTCCATCGCCTTTTTTACTTTTTCACAGTTTGGCAGACTTTTAAAGAAGTGTTTCGGAGACCAGTGCCTTCCGTCATCTGTGTAGGAAATATGTAGCTGTTTAAGTCAATGTAATTCCTAGGCTTCATTCAACAAGTTTACAACGAACTGTGTCGGATCGAAAATTTGCCGGCCACTTTTTGGGATCATCGTACATTATTTGTATTTCCGCATTAATTGCATCAAACGTATAATTTACGTTAGATGTAGAGTCTCTTCCACCACCAGCAGAACTGCTACTCACTGCAACAGACTTAGCTGTGGTACGTTTCCTTCTTCAGAGTTGGTGACCACCTCTGTTGGTGCGACCTGACTGGCTGTTTCCTTCTGACGCAATCTTACTATTTTGATTTTGTAGTACGGTACTGTCATGTAGATCTACTTCTAACAGGTCTGTTTCTTCTTGTTGTTCATTCACCAGCCTGTTTTCAAGTGCTAAAGATAGTTCCATCCTATCTTCTCATTTTGGTTTATTTACTGTTTTAACTCGATTTTCTGAAGATCTTACTGGGCCAGTTTCTGAAAAGAAAGCAATTTGTAATATAAATGAGAAATTAACCATCCCTATAGCCACGCTCCCCATACAGTATTGTGAAATTTTGTTTTGTTTGAACGTTCCTGAACTTTAAAACTGCGCTTGTCGGCTATTTGACAATTATATCAGAAAAGGGGGGAGGGGACTAAGAAGGGAATTTAACACGCTTGTTCTGCTACTTCAAATACAGTTCATTTTATTTAGAAATGTTTAGGGTAGAGGTTATGATAAATCCAAATTTATGTATTTTTACTACGATATATGTGCACATTTGTAATGAATAGCAACTAAATGTGTTTTCCACGTCTCAGTTTGTGACACATGTGAGTAGTATTGTTAATTCTTTCATAACAAGATTATGGTTTACGACCGCAGCCGGTAGTAATAATAAATGAATACAGTACAGCTGAGTGGATAAACAGCTCGTGCAGGGCAGATTAGTTACTTACGCTAAAAAAAAAAAAAAAAGGTTGACTGGATTTTTCGGTAGTTTCTTAATATTAATATGTACTCATTATTGCTTCAACACCGAGAAACAAGTTAAAGACAAAGTAGAACAAAATTAATTTAGAGGTGCGTGTCGGGAAGAAGCCGATCAAATCATATTAATGGCAGCACCAAGGTAGTAAACGCCGTTTAACCACACCGGGGTTCAAAAGATTTTACTTATTTTTTATTTATTTGTTACAGTGATAGTGCTGTAAGTATTCATCGCTGCTGTATACGAACTGTTGCACCATCATACGCTGACATTTATCTTTATTTCTTTATTATACAGGTTTACTCTTCTGTATGTGCTTTCAAGCTGACGTTAAGTGCGTTTCAAGTATTGAGTAGGCACCTGGTAGAAACTGAGGAGAGATGGCAGCACTACCACTAGCAAGCTTTGCTATTTTGAAAGATGCACCCAACTCAAGTGCTTCATTTTTTATCTGTTGCCGGCCGGAGTGGCCGTGCGGTTCTAGGCGCTACAGTCTGGAGCTGAGCGACCGCTACGGTCGCAGGTTCGAATCCTGCCTCGGGCGTGGATGTGTGTGATGTCCAGTTAGGTTTAATTAGTTCTAAGTTCTAGGCGACTGATGACCTCAGAAGTTAAGCCGCATAGTGGTTCAAATGGCTCTGAGCACTATGGGACTCGACTGCTGAGGTCATTAGTCCCCTAGAACTTAGAACTAGTTAAACCTAACTAACCTAAGGACATCACAAACATCCATGCCCGAGGCAGGATTCGAACCTGCGACCGTAGCAGTCTCGCGGTTCCAGACTGGAGCGCCTTTAACCGCACGGCCACTTCGGCCGGCTAAGCCGCATAGTGCTCAGAGCCATATGAACCATTTTTTTTATCTGTTTCATAATACCATAGACAATTGCCAGTAAACATGCCGCTCTGGGCGGTGGCACGGTTCGCCCTAACCTCCCCCCCCCCCCCCCCCCTCCCTGTTAGAGCCGTTCTTGTACACGCGGTGTATGTGGACGTAGCTAAAGATCAAGAGGTGGTGACAGATAAAATCGTCGACATATTTCGGTACAATCCTGTCATCAAGAACATCGGAACGTATTGCGGAACAGCAATAGTGAATAAGGCGGTCATTCCTCGTCAAGCATAATCTATACTCGAAAGTGGAAGGGGGATATGGTCTTAGTCAATTTATTTATGACTGCAAATTGGCGGATTTTCGCGTGAACCTTTTATATGCGGAGGTGGTGGATTCTGGTGAGCCGGAAGCTGGCGCGAGGGCCCATTAGGGCAGACAGCGGCTGCGGGAGAAGGCAGGACAGGTAAACCTCACACAATGGCAGTGACGTCAGGGGAAAAACTCTGGAGACCACTAGTCTGGAGGCGCGGGACGGCTTCGGCCCTGAGCTCGGCAGTCAGTGGTGGATGGTGCACAATATTTACACTGCCTAACTAAAGGTGCGGATAAAATAAATAACGATCAGTCCCCAGAACTAAATTTCCCTCTTCTGCACACTCCCGCACACAACACAACATTAACTCCAGATGCTTCCCACAACCTCTCTCTCACCCTCTCTCTCCCTCCCAGCCCTGAAAATACACACACATAAACATAGATAGGCACACACGCAGACACACACACACACACACACACACACACACACACACACAAGCTGAACACCATAAACGCCAACAACATTCCAAATCTGTGCGCCTCAACCAGACAAATATGCCACGAAACAAATGAATATTACACAGTCACAACAAAACGCAGTGGTGGCGA
The DNA here is from genome assembly GCF_021461385.2 of Schistocerca piceifrons. Classification (NCBI taxonomy): domain Eukaryota; kingdom Metazoa; phylum Arthropoda; class Insecta; order Orthoptera; family Acrididae; genus Schistocerca; species Schistocerca piceifrons. The sequence continues at coordinate 636,873 of NW_025729183.1, forward strand.
AAACACGGTGCAAGATCGAAAAATCGCAGAAAATTCCTGTGATACGACAAAAGTGGTAGAAATCAGCGTGTTGCCACACCACAAACAAGGGACACAAGCACAACAACATCAAAGCGTTAAGTAACACGCAAAATAACCGATAGATACTCATTTTCGCTCGAAAATGCATACGACACAAAAATAAAAATTACGTTTTGCTGTTTGCAAATGACAAGTTGTAGATTGTGTAGCAGACTCACAGCTACCAACATGAACATTCAATAGCTTCATATAAGATAATATAAACCAAGGCAAACATCCATCGTTTTCCAGATCAGTTATAAAATCGGAACTTCAGACGCACTATAATAAACAACATACCATGCTTCAGCCCAGTAATACATATCTCAAAGGCGAACTGTTAACGAACCATGTATGTGACAACAATCACTTCATTCACAAATGTAAATATTTTGTACCAAATCTTTCCTCTGAACGTTAACATTTACAGAAAGGAAATAAATGGTTCAAATGGCTCTGAGCACTATGGGACTTGACATATAAGGTCATCAGTCGCCTAGAACCTAGAGCTACTTAAACCTAATTAACCTAAGGACATCACACACATTCATTCCCGATGCAGGATTCAAATCTGTGACCGCAGCGGTCGCGCGGTTCCAGACTGAAGCGCCTAGGACCGCTCGGGTACACCGGTCGGCAAAGGAAATAAAGCACAAAAAAAAAAACATGCTGAAAAATATGTGGGTAAAACAGAACTCCAAAGGTGTCTTGCATAAGGCGGAATTCCTCATCCAGTTTTCTTAGCAAGAACGGAAATAAGAACTGCAACACCACAAGCTGATTAAATAACAGGCAAATATAACAACATGAAGAGAGGAAAAGGAAGGTATTACCGACGCAAACGCTTTTCTCTGGCACAATGGAACAATTACTTTAGAAATTATGTTTCATGGAGTGTGCTAGCACAAATAAAAATTTGTATATTTGTTAATATAAATCATCTTATGACATACGAGATATCGTTTCAAACAATTCTATGTTTGTATTGATTAGCTCTCGTTACGGGAATCAGTATAGCGAGACAGCATTGACATGCCACACTGCCACACCCGACACAGGTGCGCAGTCACAAAGTAATAGAGTAGTGAATGAATTAGTTTATAAAGATACCGACTGACACACACCGGTATGCCATTCAAGAATCACAGTAGGAGTATAATTCAAGATCTGGATGTGAAACTGACACATATTCACATAAATTAGTTGAATAATTCTTTATTGGGATGGTGCATAAGTTCGTAGCCTTTTCGTTTTGCATATTGGTATTCCTGTTGCTATGGGTTTATTTTCGATTATCATTTTTATTTGTAGTTCACAGTTGCTATTTGAGTTATCATATTGCCAATTAGTTGATGTTGTTGTTATCTTCAGTCCAGAGATTAGTTTGATGCAGCTCTCCATGCTACTCTATCCTATGCAAGCTTCTTCATCTCCGAGTACCTACTGCAGCCTACATCCTTCTGAATCTGCTTTGTGTATTCATCTCTTGGTCTCCTTCTACGATTTTTACCCTCCACGCTGCCCTCCAGTACTAAATTGATGATCCCTTGATGCCTCAGATCGTGTCCTACCAACCGATCCCTTCTTATAGTCAAGTTGTGCCACAAACTCCTCTTCTCCCCAATTCCATTCAATACCTCCTCAGTAGTTATGTGACCTACCCATCTAATCTTCAGCATTCTTCTGTAGCACCACATTTCTAAAGCTTCTATTCTCTTCTTGTCTAAACTATTTATCGTCCATGTTTCACTTCCATACATGGCTACACTCCATACAAATACTTTCAGAAAAGGGTTCCTAACACTTAAATCTATACTCGATGTTAACAAATTTCTCTTCTGCAGAGAGGCTTTCCTTGCCATAGCCAGCCTACATTTTATATCCTCTCTACTTCGACCATCATCAGTTGTTTGCTCCCCAAATAGCAAAACTCATCTACTACTTTAAGTGTCTCATTCCCTAATCTAATTCCCTCAGCATCACCTGACTTAATTCGACTACATTCCATTATCCTCGTTTTGCTTTTGTTGATGTTCATCTTATATCCTCCTTTCAAGACACTGTCCATTACGTTCAGCTGCTCTTCCAGGTCCTTTGCTGTCTCTGACAGAATTACAACGTCATCGGCGAACCTCAACATTTTCATTTCTTCTTCATGGATTTTAATTCCTACTCCAAATTTTTCTTTTGTTTCATTTACTGCTTGCTCAATATACAGATTAAATAACATCAGGGAGAGGCTACAACCCTGTCTCACTCCATTCTCAACCACTGCTTCCCTTTTTTGCCGCTCGACTGTTATAACTGCCATTAGGTTTCTGTACAAATAGTAACTAGCTTTTCGCTCTGTATTTGACCCCTGCCACCTTCAGAATTTGAAAGAGAGTATTCCAGTCAACATTGTCAAAAGCTTTCTCTAAGTCTACAAGTGCTAGAAACGTAGGTTTGCCTTTTCATTATCTATTTTCCAAGTTAAGTCGTGGCGTCATTAGAGTCTCGTGTGTTCCAACATTTCTACGGAATCCAAACTGATCTTCCCCAAGTCAGCTTCTACCAGTTTTTCCATTCGTCTGTAAAGAATTCGCCCTAGTATTTTGCAGCTGTGACTTATTAAACTGATAGTTCGGTAATTTTCACATCTGTCAACACCTGCTTTCTTTGGGGTTGGAATTATTATATTCTTCATGAAGTCTGAGGGTATTTTGCCTGTCTCATACATCTTGCTCACCAGATCGTAGAGTTTTGTCAGGGCTGGCTTTCTGAAGGCTATTAGTTGTTCTGATGGAATGTTGTCTATTCCCGGAGCCTTTTTTTCGACTGTAGTCTTTCAGTGCTCTGTCAAATTCTTCACGCAGTATCATATCTCTTATTTCATCTTCATCTACGTCCTCAGCCATTTCCATAATATTATCGCCCTCAAGTACGTCGCCCTTGTATAGACCCTCTATATAGTCCTTCCATCTTTCTGCTTACCCATTTGTGCTTAGGACTGGTTTTCCACCTGAGCTTTTGATACTCATACAGGTGGTTCTCTTTTCTCCAAGGATCTCTTTAATTTCCCTTTAGGCGGTGTCTATCTTATCCCTAGTGATATATGCCTCTACTTCCTTACATTTCTGCTCTAGCCATCCTTGCTTAGCCATTTTGCACTTACTATCGATCTCATTTTTGAGAGGTCTGTACTCCTTTTCGCCTGCTCCATTTAGTGCATTTTTATATTTTCTTCTTACATTGATTAAATTCAATATTTCTTCTGCTAGCCAAGGATTTCTACGAATCCTCGTCTTTTTAACTACTTGATCCTCTTTGGCCCTCACTATTTCATCCCTCAAAGCTATCCTTTCTTCTTCTACTGTATTTCTTTCCCCTGTGTTTGTCAATCGTTCCCTAATGCTCTCTCTGAAACTCTCTACAACCTCTGGTTCTTTCAGTTTATCCAGGTCCCATCTCCTTAAATGCCTACCTTTTTGCAGTTTCTTCAGTTTTACTCTACAGTTCATAACCAATAAATTGAGGTCTGAGTCCACATCTGCCCCTGGAAATGTTTTACATTGTAAAATATGGTTCCTAAATATCTGTCTTACCATTATATAATCTGTCTGAAATCTTCCAGCGTCTCGAGGCGTCTTCCACGTATATAAGCTTCTTTCATGATTCTTAAACCAAACATAAGCGATGGTTAAGTTATGCTCTGCGCAAAATTCTACCGGGCGGCTTCCTCTTTCATTCCTTACTCCCAATCCATATTCGCCTACTACTTTTCCTTCTCTCCCTTTCCCTACTACCGAATTGCAGTCCCCCATGACTATTAAATTTTGGTCTCCCTTAACTATCTGAATAATTTCCTTAAGTGCATCATACATTCCTTCAATCTCTTGATCATCTGTGGAGCTAGTTGGCATTAAAACTTGTACTACTGTGGTAGGTGTGGGCTTCGTGTCTATCTTGGTATAGAATAATGCGTTCGCTATGCTGTTCGTAGTAGCTTATCCGCGCTCCTATTTTTTATTCATTATTGAACCTATTCCTGCATTACCCCTACTTGATTTTGTATTTATAATCCTGTAACCACCTGACCAGAAGTCTTGTTCCTCCTGCCACCGAAGCTCACTAATTCCCACTATATCTAACTTCATACTATCCATTTCCCTTTTTAAATTTTCTAACCTACCTGCCCGATTAAGGGATCAGACATTCCACGCTCCGATCCGTAGAACGCCAGTTTGCTTTCTCCTGATAACAACATCCTCCTGAGTAGTCCTGGGGACTATTTTAGCTCCGGAATATTTTACCCAAGAGGACGCCATCATGATTTAAACATACAGTAAAGCTGCATGCCCTCGGGAAAAATTACAGCTGTAGTTTCCCCTTGATTTCAGCCGTTCGCAGTACCATCACAGCAAGGCCGATTTGGTTAATGTTACAGGGCCAGATCAGTCAATCATCCAGACTGTTGCCCCTGCAACCACAGAAAAGGCTGCTGCCCCCCTTCAGGAACCACACGTTTGTCTGGTCTGTCAACAGATACGCCTCCGTTGTGGTTGCACCTACGGTACGGCTATGGTACGGCTATGATACATGGTGGTGGGGGGCGGCAATTAGTTATTTGGAGATAAGTGAGTGGAGTTGTACACGCTCGAAAATGGAGTGCCAAGTGTAGAAATCGGAACATTTCCGTTGTATTCTTCTGTTTTTCGATACAGGTTTGACAGCAGCGGAGACAACCAGAAACATTTGCGACGTGTATGAGCATAATGCCACTGAACAGAGCCAGGAAAGAAAATGGCTTTCTCGTTTTAAGGACACTCTAGTGACTCTCCTCGTTCAGGAAGGCCTTTGGGGTTTGATGAATATCGTTTAAACGCATTAATCCACAATGATTCACGTGAATGTACTCGAGAACTCGCAAATGTGATCCACTGTGAGAATTCCACCATCGGGCGACATTGCATGCAGTGGGAATGCTTCAAACATCGAGTGTATGCCTACCGCACGCTTTAAACCAAAATCACAAAATCTGCGGGTGGCCATATGTACATCTTGCATCTCTTCTGCTCGTCATAAATTGGTTCGTGATCATTCCTATCCTGTGTCGTTACTGGTGACGAGAAAAGGAGTCTTTATATTAACACAACGAAAAGAAAGCAATTGTTGAGCCCAACCGAAGCAGATACTCCCCGTAAAATGACCCGCACGCATTCACAAAAGATAATGTTGTGCTTCTAGCGGAACAGTGGCGGTGAGGTATACTGCAATTTACTTCCCACCACTGCTGACATTTATTAGTGATGCTACACCACGGTAACGCCTGTCCGCATTCTGTTAGACTGACAAAAGGGGAAGTCATTCCACACCTACAATATTCACCTCGTGTTGCGCCATCAGATTTTCACATTTTTCCAGTCTCTGTCGAACAACCTTTAAGGAACTTCTTTTCCGGATGAAAAAGCGCTCCGAGCATGGATCGACGAGTACTTTGCATCAGCATCCGGTTATGTCCACAGTCGCGGCTAGAGAAGGTACCCCATCGTTGCAGACTGTTGTAAATAGTGAAGGACAATACAGGGTGGTCCATTGATAGTGACCTGGCCAAATATCTCACCAAATAAGCATCAAACGAAAAAACTACAAAGAACGAAACTCGTCTAGCTTGAAGGGGGAAACCAGATGGCGCTATGGTTGGCCCGCTAGATGGCGCTGCCAAAGTCAAACGGATATCAACTGCGTTTTTTTTCTTTTTTTTTTTTTAAATAGGAACCCCCATTTTTATTACATATTCGTGTAGTACGTAACGAAATATGAATGTTTCAGTTGGACCACTTTTTTCGCTTTGTGATAGATGGCGCTGTAATAGTCACAAACGTACAACTACGTGGTATCACGTAACATTCCGCCAGTGCGGACGGTATTTGCTTCGTGATACATTACCCGTGTTAAATTGGACCGTTTACCAATTGCGGAAAAGGTCGATATCGTGTTGATGTATGACTATTGTGATCAAAATGCCCAACGGGCGTGTGCTATGTATGGTGCTCGGTATCCTGGACGACATCATCCAAGTGTCCCGACCGTTCGCCGGATAGTTACGTTATTTAAGGAAACAGGAAGTGTTCAGCCACATGTGAAAAGTCAACCATGACCTGCAACAAATGATGATGCCCAAGTAGGTGTTTTAGCTGCTGTCGCGGCTAATCCGCACATCAGTAGCAGACAAACTGCGCGACGATCGGGAATCTCAAAAACGTCGGTGTTGAGAATGCTACATCAACATCGATTGCACCCGTACCATATTTCTATGCACCAGGAATTCCATGGCGACGACTTTGAACGTCGTGTACCGTTCTGCCATTGGGCACGAGAGAAATTACGAGACGATGATAGATTTTTTGCACGCGTTCTATTTAGCGACGAAACGTCATTCACCAACAGCGGTAACGTAAACCGGCATAATATGCACTATTGGGCAACGGAAAATCCACGATGGCTGCGACAAGTGGAACATCAGCGACGTTGGCGGGTTAATGTATGGTGCGGCATTATGGGAGGAAGGTAATTGGCCCCCATTTTATCGATGGCAATCTAAATGGTGCAATGTATGCTGATTTCATACGTAATGTTCTACTGATGTTATTACAAGATGTTTCACTGCGTGACAGAATGGCGATGTAACTTCCAACATGATGGATGTCCGGCACATAGCTCGCGTGCGGTTGAAGCGGTATTGAATAACATGACAGGTGGACTGGTCGTCGAAGCACCATACCATGGCCCGCGCGTTCACCGGATCTGACGTCCCCGGATTTCTTTCTGTGGGGAATGTTAAAGGATATTTGCTATCGTGATCCACCGACAACGCCTGTCAACATGCGTGTGCGCATTGGCAACGCATGTGCGAATATTACGGAAGGCGAGCTACTCGCTGTTGAGAGGAATGTCGTTACACGTATTGCCAAAATTCATTGAGGTTGACGGACATCATTTTGAGCATTTATTGCATTAATGTGGTATTTACAGGTAATTGCGCTGTAACAGCATGCGTTGTCAGAAATGGTTCAAATGGCTCCAGGCACTATGGGACTTAACATCTGAGGTCATCAGTCCCCTAGACTTAGAACTACTTAAACCTAACTAACCGAGGGACATCACACACATCCATGCCCGAGGCAGGATTCGAACCTGCGACCGTAGCAGCAGCGTGATTCCGGACTGAAGCGCCTAGAACCGCTCGGCCACCGCGACCGGCGTTCTCAGAAATGATAAGTTCACAAAGGTACATGTATCACATTGGAACAACCGAAATAAAATGTTCAAACGTACCTACGTTCTGTACTTAAATTTAAAAAACCTAAATGTTACCAACTGTTCGTCTAAAATTGTGAGCCATATGTTTGTGACTATTACAGCGCCATCTACCACAAAGCGGAAAAAGTAGTCCAACTAAAACATTCATATTTCTTTACGTACTACACGAATATGTAATAAAAAATGGGGGTTCCTATTTTTTAAAAAAACGCATTTGATATCCGTCTGAGTTATGGCACCGCCATCTAGCGGGCCAACCATAGCGCCATCTGGTTTCCCGGTCACGATTAATGGATCACCCTGTATATTATAGATGACTAGAGTCTCTATTATGTGTATCTGTTGTGTTTATTGAACATAGGAAAAAACGCTACCAGCTTATGCACCAACCCAATACAACTAAATATGCAAATTAACAGAAAAGATAAGAAATTATACAAATCCAAATGTTTTTGTCGCTCTCGTAAACTGACATACTGCCGGGAGAGCGGTGTGCTGTGTGTGTGAAATGTTACGGGACTCAACTGCTAAGGTCACAAGTCCCTAAGCTTACACACTACTTAACCTAAATTATCCTAAGGACAAACACACACACCCATGCCCGAGGGAGGACTCGAACCTCCGCCGGGACCAGCCGCACAGTCCGTGACTGCAGCGCCTTTGACCGCTCGGCTAATCCCGTATGGCAGCGGTGTGCTGACCACATGCCCGCCCCTACGTATCCGCATAATGTGGCGCCTGAGGGCTGAGGATGACACGCCGTCCGTCGGTACCGTTGGTGTTTCACGGCCTGTTCAGGCTGAGTTTTTTAAAATGTGTTTGTGGTCTTGAGTCCGAAGACTGATTTGATGCAGGTCTCTACGCTACTCTGTACTCTGTCCTTTGCAGCCCGTCTTTGCATAACTACTGCAACGACATCCATTGGAACCTGATCACTGTACTCATCTCTTTGTTTTTCTCAACCATTTTTACCCCAAAGCCTTCCCACCAATATTAAACTGATGGTCCCTTGAAGTCTCAGAATGTGTCCCATCAACCGATGTATCCTTTTAGTCAAGTTATGCCAGAAATTTCTTTTCTCTCAATTCTGTTCAGTTCCTCCTCATTGGATGCATGATACTTGTACTTAATCTTCACCATTCTTCTGCAGCATCACATACGTGAACTATTTATCTTCCACGTTTCACTTCCATAGAGGACTCCACTGCAGACAATTCCCTTCAGGAAAGTTTACCTAACACTTAAATTTATATCGATGTTAATAAATTTCCGTTCTTCAGAAATGCATTTCTTGTCACTGCCATTTTAATAATTTTTTGCATATTGCAGCCCCGTCAACAACTGTGATAGACTAATATTTTGAAGAATCAGCCTCAGTTGCGCAAATTTTCTACTCTTTACCGGGTTTCGGCTAAATTAATCTAACCTTCTTCAGAAGCATAAAATTACTATAACATGCCCCAGTAACTATATATGACGGTTGTATCTGTTCCCGAAAGAACAGTTACCGTGGATGACCATGCAGCTTTGGTAGAAATGAAATGATAATGAAATGGACACCCTAGCTGCAAACAGGCGTTGATTTACTTCATTGGGGACATGTTGAAAATGTGTGCCACGACCGGGACTCGAACCCGGGATCTCCTGCTTACATGGCAGACGCTCTATCCATCTGAGCCACCGCGGGCACAGAGGATGGTGCGTCTGCAGGGACTTATCCCTTGCACGCCCCCCGTGAGATCCACTACGAATGTAGTGGTGTGACATGTTGGGAATGTGGAACTCACGGGGGGGCGTGCAAGGGATAAGTCCCTGCAGACGCACTATCCTCTGTGCCCGCGGTGGCTCAGATGGATGGAGCGTCTGCCATGTAAGCAGGAGATCCCCGGTTCGAGTCCCGGTCGGGGCACACATTTTCAACATGTCCCCAATGAAGTAAATCAACGCCTGTTTGCAGCTAGGGTGTTCATTTCATGCCAGGGACTGAAGTCCAGTCCCGGCATCTCTTCACCACGCGGTCGATCGGCAGCGGCAAATACGTTTTGAGTGCCAACGTATTTGCCGCTGCCAACCGACCGCGTGGTTTGAGAAAAGTGGAGCAGTCCCAGGTAACACAAAACTGAAAAATTAATTTCAAAACAACTACAACCTGAAACAAAAATCTGTTCCACTTGTTTTATTAGCCTCTTATGGAGATGTAAACTGTGAAATTCCGGTTTTATTGCTCGATTAGTATTTCGAGAAAAGGTACACTATAGAAACAATGGTGATAACTTCGAATCCTTTTAAATGTATGTCGATGCGCATTTTCAAACAAAAATTGCACAGAGTGTCGGGCATCATATCGTACGTAATGGTCTCAAGTTTTACTATTTTAACTGTAATATTTTTGGAGATACGTATGTTTAAGTACTAAAATGCATTTTGTCCTGCGTCTGTCCTTAAAGACGTTCTTGACTAAGATAACCACGTCCAATCCCAAAGGTAACTAACGCTTACAACCGTTACAGTGTGTAGTCAGAGCAAACCTGATTTGCATCCTCTTAGTGGAGCTACCAGCACTACTCTTACGCGAACGGCGCGGAATTTAAATAGACATCACCTTGAATATGTAGAAACACGCCTACCAGCTTTCGTTTTTGCCATACAACTGCTCCTCGGTACTGCGATTTTTTTTTCCGTCAGTATATATCACATGGCATTTAACTACAATGTTCGTACACTGTTCTGACGAACGACACTAGCTCGCTGCCGAATCTGTGGTAGTGTGCTGCTGCGACCGCTGTGGGCCGAGCGGCGCTGCGCTCTGGCGTAGGCGGACTTCGGGCGGCGGCGGCGTACGGAACCTACCAAGAGCGGGTCTCCGTCGACGTCTCTCGTTCGTGGCTGCGTCTGGCAGCGACTCTCTTTAGCTTGTGGTTCCGTCGTGAGGTATCAATTTTACTACGGGACCTTACTCTTCGGACGAGAGCACATCCTAAAGAGGCACAAAGCAACACCCTGGAAGATTATTGATCGATTAAGCCCCTCATTTATGATCTACAAATTGTAAACACCAGATTGAAACCGTTTCTCGGGTTGGCACTCGGGTCTTACAAAACGGTAGTCGGCAAAGGCTGGAGGGCTACGAACGTTTTGTGCGAATATAGACGGGTTTTACAGTTAACTTAGTTAGGGAAATAAAATGACGGAACATAGCTTTTGATGAGATCAACCACAAATTTCCATTAAGTGTAACGCATAGAATGTGAACCAGTGCACATTTCCCACATTTGATACAACATGATTACCCAGAATCTGAACTCTTAATCACACTGTGTCTATCAGTCAGTATGTATGTTCGTCTATCTCATCATCATCATCAGCAGCAGCCAAGTCAATCATTAAATGATGTGGCCTCTTCGAGTCGTGGATTCAGGTAGGCTTTCAGCAGTCTTCTCCAAGTGGGACGGTCTTGGGCAGTTCTCTGCCAGGTGTTACCAGCGGTCTTCTTGATGTCTTTGTCCCATCTGTCTGGTGGTCTTCCTCTAGGCCTCCAGCGCTCTCTCGGACTCCACTCCAGTACTAGCTTCGTCCATCTGTTGTCTTTTCTTCTTGCGACGTGGTTAGCCCACTTCCATTTCAAGGAACCTACTGTCTCAAGATGTCGTTAACCTTCGTCACAGACCGGATGTCATCTGCCCTTTTCCTATCCTTTCTTGTATAGCCCAGCATTGATCTCTCCATGGCTCTCTGTGCTGTCCTAAGTTTCCCTTTTGTAAATTAGTTCAGTGTCCATGTATCGCAGCCATACGTCATCATAGGAAGAATGCATTGATCAAATACTGCTTCCTTCAGATTTACTGGCATTTTTGATCTGAATACTGTTGAATTCTTCCCAAATGCTTGCCAGCCAAGCTTGATGCGTCGATAGATTTCTGGCCTTATGTCTCCCTTCATATTTATTATCTGGCCAAGGTAGACATATTCATTGACCTCTTCTAATAGACTGTCCTTGACTTTCACATCTCCAGCTGGGACCCATTTGTTGGACATTACTTTTGTTTTGGAAAGGTTCATGTTCAAGCCAACCAGCTGACATTCCGATGCAAGATCTGTAACTAAGTTTTGGAGCGCTGCGAAGTCTTTGGCCAGTAAGGCAATATCATCAGAAAATCTCAAGTTGGTAAGCCTTCTTCCATTAATTCCCTTACCTTCCCCGCTCAGCTTTGTCATAGCCATCGTCTATCTATGACTCTGCAAACCAATGGCGTGGAACTGCTACTTTTAAATTTGCTCTTACATTTAAAAGAAATGGCAGTTTTCAACACGAAAACGATCTGCCACACACGCGGACATTAGCGTTCTTATAAGCACAGATCGAAGGATGAGTACAGTTTGACGGATGTACCAACTCCGTCGGTGGGAGGTTAAACGAGTATGAATTGAAGATTATGGCCATAGGACCTAACAGCGGTCAAAGAAAATACCTTGGCTGAAGAGAACTGGTACGATAACTCAGTTAGGAATGATTCTAATACTGAATCCACACGCCGTGACTTTGTAAGCTAAACTGCGAGCATACGCTGAGTACTTCAAGAGCCACACTGAAAGAGTACAGGTGCTCCGGTCACTAAATCGCCTGAAACGAGCACTGTTTACTAACATCTAGATACATTCTCAGCAAAACGTATGACACAGCAGCGCTGCTACCTATTCCAGCTGACATCAGACGTAATAATTTGGTAGCCGTATGCTGGTATGTTTGGAGAAAAAAGCATTTTCAAGGTCTCACTTCAATCAGTGACTCTGGACCGCAATGACGGCGATTTAGGTGTCAAGGATGTCCGTCCTCACTGCACAGCTATGTTTATAAACCGAAATAAAATATAATAATAGCCAAATACCTGCTCACCATCCCAGCCCCAAGAGACAACACTACACCAGTTAACGTGGGACATTTTAGTGTCCAACTAGTACATGTCCATAAATATTACACCGAATTAAGGTGTATACAAGAACGTCCTCTTTCACACTCGCAAGATTTATATGTCGCTGGCTAGAGTACAACTAAAAAATTTCATAGAGCAGAAAATCCAAACAAAAATTGGAAAAATACCTGGACGAAGATGAACAACAAAATATTCACGTTAGAAGTAACATCTGTGTGATATTGAGAAGGTTCTCACGGGGAAAAATTGTACAAGATCCAACTAAAACCTGACCGATATTGTGACCACTGCCAATTGTTAGACATGTATCTTTGTTTGCAGAAATCGTTCTAAGATTTGGAACCGGAAAAAAACTAGCAACTATGCAGATGCTCTATCCAGGCATCCACTTCTACCTCAGCACAAAACATAACAGCTATGTATGGCTGCTCGAACAATTCTAACCAAAGTAATTAAAAACAAAATGCAACGTTTTCATGTAGAAAAACACCATTCTGTTAGTCGACCGCAATATTATTGCAGCTCGGTCGGCTTGTCGTGTGAATCAGTGCATAATCTGCGGAGTAGTATATGCACAACTGAACTGAAAATATTGACAGTGAGATGCGTTTTGCTTAGTCGCCACTGCGCTTGTTTACCGTAACGTCACCAAGCCTTTCCTGTAACAGCCAAGTGCAATAATTTTGTTTTGATTCCAGCTGTCTGTGCCAGCTTTGACACTTGGGCTTTTATACCTCATATACGATGTTCTTCGCATTTACCTTTATTTGAATACGATCTTGACATATGCAGTCCCCATATTGCAGCCTACTGTTTTATGATGTCCAGCGCGGAACGTGTTGACATAAACTGCACCTTTATTCGTCTCGTTGCAGCTCAGTGGCCTGGTTATGTCGGAAGGTTACAAGCCGCCTAGATTGACTCCTTCCATTTACACTAAATTAGTTCGCCCCGTGCCACTACTGGCGATAGGCAGGACACTTTAATTGCATCCACTTAAAGCCTCATTACGTCGATTTATTACAGGGAAACGTACTTCATAAAGTGGTCGTCGGTAAAGAGGCTAATAGCTCCAGCCTGCGAATACGTGAGAAAAGCACAGCCCGCAGCAGGTGCATCGCGGGCACTCAAAGCTTTGTGTAGCCGCCGACGGATGCTCGCGGAAGCTTTCGGTGTTTTTCATTAAGTCGGGGTTAGTGGTCTGGGGCACGGCTGGCCTCTTGAGATGGCGAAGGGCAACAGTTTCGAGTGCTTGCTGGGACACCACAGTTTATGGGGGAAGGGTGCAAGTCTTGGAATGTTGGTTCAAATGGCTCTGAACACTATGGGACTTTAAACATCTGAGGTCATCAGTCGCCTAGAACTCAGAACTAGTAAAGCCTAACTAACCTAAGGACATCACATACATCCATGCCCGAGGCAGGATTCGAACCTGCGACCGTAGCGGTCGCGCGGTACCAGATTGAAGCGCCTAGAACCGCTCGGCCACACCGGCCGGCCTCTCAGCATGTTGGGGCAAACCACTGTGAGTACAGGAACGTCGCATAGAGCACGTCACGTCGTTTTGACCTCGGAAAGCTCAGAAGTGTTAAACAATGCTCTGATTTGCCCATAGCCGGCTGATGTCAGACGGGAATTTCTAGCACAAATTAGTGAGGAAGATGTGCTCTGATTGGCCCGCGACTGGCGACGTTCTGGGGTGGAAGTTTGTTAAACGTGGCATTGACACACTGTTGGCGGAAAAGGGTAACGTTTTTCCTGTTTGCCGTTTGCGGCCGTATTGGCGCAAACTGGGAGCTAGTAGAAGAAAAAAGGACACTCTTGGTTTGGTTAGGGATGGATACAGGTCGCTGGTTCGAGACATCGTGGCGCTTGGAGATGTCCTGACGATCGAGATTCTGATTCTTCACTGCGACCTATTGCCACAGCAGATTGGTGAGAGTACGCAGCAGCACGGCTCACTAATTGAGGGTTAATGTACAGGCAGGAAGCACACCGTCGTCACAGCTCTGCTAAACAGCGTTCATGCCTTATTTGTTTGATGTGGTATTAAATAGACTACTGGAGTTTATAAATCAATCGTTGAGTAGTATTGAATTTATGGTTTTATGTGCAGTTAATATGCGGTAACCATACCTCCGCTTGCCTATCTTGTTATTTGTCGTCAGAAATTAACTTTTTTTTTAGAGTGCTGATGCTAATACTTTGTAATTGTTTAATATAATAAATGATCGGTCAATGTTTCATTTCATTTTTACTTCAAGGAGCACATAGTTCCCATCAATTCACTGATTAATTCTGTTGACTGAGGAGATAGTTATATAGTAAGATTATTGCAATTTCCCAACTTATGATTCTTTGTTAGGGCATTTCAAGATAGCGATTGGGTTGTGTGATTTACAGTTAACACGGAGTCTTAAGGGGAGTGTGATAGAGTATGGGTCGGTCCATTACTCTAAAAGCTTTCACAGCCTCACCGCAGGGTATTGCAACGTCTGTGTATATACGATACATCCACAGTTCCACAAGAAGAATATACTGGCTGTGCTTTTCTATGCCATTAGATCGACGTCTGGAAAGCGTTCGAACTGCCTACAAGCGCTTCTGTTTTTATGGTGGAGACAGAAGGTCTTTTGGAAGCACTCAAGTTTATATCTTCAGCTCCGTTCTTAAAGATATTAGTCGGGTCTGACTCAAGACTGTCCTTAAAAATATTCAACATCGGAGATGGAGTAGAACCACCAACCATTATATACAGGGTGGGGTAAATAAAAGTGATCCAAACGAGTGGATACAATTGGACGTGAATTTGTGGCAGCATTAACAGAGGAGGAGAAAACCTACAGTTACTTCGAGCAGGATGGAGCAACTGCCCATACAGCCGGCCGAACCTTGCGGTGCATTTACAAAATCTTCACGCCTGACAAGAGTCGTTATCAGAGGTCAGTCTGGCTGCGGCCGTATTTGGCCATCCAGGCCACCTGGGCTGTCAGTGTGCGATTATTTTATGCAGGGAGCCCTCAAGTCTAAGGTGTGTCACAGCAGGCCTCATTGCCTTCAAGAACTGTAGCAGAACATTTTGCATGCAATTCCAGCAGCCCAGCTTCGATCTACCTTTAGTAACTTGCCCCAAAAGT
The DNA here is from genome assembly GCF_021461385.2 of Schistocerca piceifrons. NCBI lineage: Eukaryota > Metazoa > Arthropoda > Insecta > Orthoptera > Acrididae > Schistocerca > Schistocerca piceifrons. The sequence goes on from NW_025729183.1 coordinate 652,303, forward strand.
GCCATCTGCTATAGGCAAATTTGTACTGTATTTCCTTTCCTCTGCTGTGTTTCTTTGTACCCTGGAACTCTGTTCTTCGTGGCACTTTTTACCCCACCGTATATTGGACGTAGTATCAGAATACTTCGCAGTACATAGAGGGGCAGACGATCACTTTGTTGTGGGTGCATTCCCACACTGGCATCTGCTATAATGAAAGGTGGTTATCATGCTGTGGTTCAAGAGGGCATATCTGAACGATTTCCACCATACGGCTCCGCTTCAGCCACGCCACCTTTTCTCTTCATCTGCATCGGATCAACATTTACAGTTCTCCTGCGCATGGGTGTGATCATGAGTCAAAAGCTGATGTAAACCATATCTCGTTTTTTTGCCCAAAATTTGACTGAATATTTAGACTTCCTGAAGACATTGCTGAATATGGAATACCACCTTTTTCAATCTGCTTCTCTTTTATTTAGTAAAGATATTCGCCTTTATAAACTGCGGAAAGTGAAAATCTGTCAATATACATTTATGAATTCTCTTGTTACAATTTAGTGTACACTGTAACCATATGTTTTAGACGGCTAAAAACATGGTGGCAATCTACACTAAATTGTACAAAGAGAATCTAGGCCAAATAAATAAATTTAAAAAATTTCGTTTTGAGTAGTAAATTAAAGACATTCCACAAATACAAACAATGGTTTCAAAGATTAGTTCTTCATTTGTTTTAAGTCATCAGTCTTCTGATTGGTCTGATGTGGCCTACCACCAATTCCTCTACTGTGCCAACTCCTTCATCTCAGAGCAGGACTTGGAACCTACGTCCTCAATTATTTGCTGGATAGTCAGCAAGACTTAGCACAACCACGAGCACCTCGAACATGTCCAACGTAGCCTTGGACGAAACGTCAGGGACTGAAGAGTTCCACGGACCACGGCCATACAACCCGGAAAAATTCTCAGCAGCTGAAACCTCCGGTCGTGAAAGCCTTCATTGTATGACTAGATAACGCCATATTTTGTAGACACAGGTAGCATATCAGCTCCTTTATATTTTTATTGTAAACTATGAATGAACTGTTAAGTTTTAAGTTGTCTCCTTATATTATGTCACAATTTTGTTGTGGCTCCTCCCGTTTCTAATCTTTCAAAGTAAACGGGGCATTGTACTTCACTGTTACGACACTTGGTAAAATACTTTCAGGCTAGGGACGGTGGCATTCTGTAATACAGCTGACGTCCGACAGCCAGAGTGAGCGACTGCCGTGCAGACCAGACGGGACAGGCCTTGCTTACTGCACGTACCACGTGATAGGCCACGCCGCACAGTAAGACGGACATTGTTGTCTCAGCAATGCTGTATCAGTTCTTATGCCACGTGTTTTTTCCTCCTTTCTGTCGGCACTCAAACAGACTGACCTCTTTTCCCCATTTTCTACAATAACGCAACATTTCAAAGCTATCCTAATGCAACAAACAGAAATTGCTTGTTCTTTAAAAAAGTTTCTTTAAAAACGAAAAATTTTCTGATTTGATCCATTATAAATTTTAGCACTGCTGCTATGACTGATGTATGTTTCTGTTTTTTACCCAGTTATGTCGGTTATTCAGAACTAAACTACCGGTATCGGTTGTAACCGGCCGGTGTTTCGCATGCCATTTAGTCGGAACGAAGTGAAGCTGTGAGGGCGGGCCGTGACTCGTGCTTGGGTGGATCAGGCGGCGGGCGGACTTCGCACACTCGAGTCGGCGGGCTGGGGCACAGTTTTATCGCGTAAACGTAATATAAAAAACATTAGGAAGGGTAAGGGCTAAAGGGAACTAACACCAAATCCATCCAAGACGATAACCGTTCAAACCACAAACATAACAGCCGGCCGGAGTGGCCGAGCGGTTCTAGGCGCTTCTGTCTGGAACGGCGCGCCCGCTACGGTCGCAGGTGTGATGTCCTTAGGTTAGTTAGGTTTAAGTAATTCTAAGTTCTAGGGGACTGATGACCTCAGCAGTTAAGTCCCATAGTGCTCAGAGCCATTTGAACCATTTTTTTGACCACAAACATAACATAACACGGAAGAATTAATGGATGTCACAACACGTAAATGAGAAATGCTGATAATATAACAAGTTTTTGTAGCCCATTACTGCGACACAAACCTACGCAGTAGCTACCATCAATGTAAACAGAATACGTACAGATTCAAAAAGGTTACGTTTCGGGCGTTACGTTAGCACTGCAGGCTTAGATGTGGTACTGCTGACAGTTTGAAGAGCACTCCAGGTTATAATGCCCTCGTGAAGACAAGGACTTGGCGATACTTGTAAATATTGGTCAACGGCTTCATGGAAAAATGTTTGCTGTTACCTATGGAACCATCATTGATTGTGCCCAGGAGTGCACCTCTTTGTCCGAAGCAAGTCGATGGCCGCGAATGTCTTTCTTCAGGGTTCCAGTAATATGGAAATCGCGTGTGGAGATATTGGGACTGTTTGGAGGATGTGCAAAGTCTTCCTAGTGAGACTTCTGTAGTGTAGTCGAAATAACTTTGGCAGCGTGTGAGGGGGCACTTTCCTGCAACGGAATGATGGCGTTTCGACTACACTGCAGAAGTCTCGCAGGGAAGTCGCTACACATCCTCCACAGAATCCCGATCTCTCTCAATGGAGCCCTGAAGAAAGACGTTCGAGGCCGTCGCTTTGCTTCGGACAAAGAGGTGCACGCTTGCGTACAAGGATGGTTCCGTAGGCAACAGCAAACATTTTTCCATGAAGGCATTGGACGATTTGTCTCACAGTGGGACAAATGTATCAACAGTTGTGGCGATTTCTTTTGAAACAATGAACAGTTTACTTAGTTTTCTTCATCTGTATTATTTCATTAGATTCCCTCTTAGAAATAAAGAAGAATGCTGTGCGAACCTTCCGAGCAAGCCATGGCTACGAAATTTCGAAATCTCCATTTCAGTGTTATTTATCCACCACCAAAAAATGATACCAACATCTGAAGGCGTGAATTTCACACTGGTGTAATATTTGAGTTCCTAATGCATCTCCAGATTCCAGTTATTTTAGGCGGAGACTTCAAAGTGCTTTCGACCTAAATAAAAGAAGATACAGAATTTTAATTTCAGTAATGATTTGCCAACTCTTACTATGGAATTACAACTAACCGATACCTGGAAACTGAGACAGCCCTGTGAACATCGCTTGTACCGAATGTGACTGGTTCATCAGAGAGCAGAGTGGAAATAATTTACGCACAATAATTGGTCTTTCTAGACAACGTTCGAGCATGCGGATGCCTCGGCCTATCGTATCTCATTCCAGCGTATTCTACTGAGGACTGGCACCTGGCTCCTTCTCCCATGACTGACAACCAGAAATAGACGTCAGTCTGGTTTGGCAAGAGGCGCTTATTATACAAAGTAGGCCCTACTCAAAGGGAATCAGTCTTCTGAAGATCTAACATTCTGCGTGGTGTCTGTTGTTCTATGTCGTGTCTCCCTACCACTTTCGCGCAACGACGCTCTGAGCGTGTTTTTTAGGGAATTGGCTAGTTTGAACTCGAGACCTGTTGCTGGTAAGGAGACACCAGACCACACATGACATGTAGAGTTCAGAAGAGTTCAGTGAGACTAGCGATGATATAACCAAATACTTAATGATTTCAGCGTCAGCTCCACTGCACTCCCTGTAAAAGAATCTTAATACTAACTAAATTTAGTGGAAGGGGTTCAAAGCTTTCCTATTTTTAGTTAGCTGGTAAAATAACGTCGAAAAAGCAGTTAAGTTTACCATTGGAAATTTTATTCTACTCACAAAAAATTGTTTATAAATTGCACTAGTGATAAAAGGAAATGTTTTAATACAGGATGATAAAAATCAACTGCGTTCAACAAAAATGTGAACGAATATTCCCTGAATGGGTTTCCAAGCTCTACAATGGATCGAAGGATGACCTATTCCATATCACATCTATAATCTAGGTTTAAATTAAGTTTCACAAAAGAGAAAACTGTCAAAATGGTCTACAGTCACCCTCAATTATCTTTAACTACTTATCTAACTTGTCGTAAATTACAGTGGCTGATGTGGCTTCTCAATAATTATATAACAGAAAAATCATCGCGTTTCAGATTTTAACTTACTTAGCAAATGTGAATACCATGAGCTTCAATTGACGATCGACACTAGTATTACGTAAAAAGCGGATGTAATAGATGAGACTTCTGCATTTCTGAGTGAAGCCTTATGCGCTCAAAAATGCGGCATCGTGTGCGTTCATTACCTTGTCGGTGTTCGTCAGGGGGCGGCGGCCACCGCAGCTCCATCCAGCTCGCCGTCTCGGAAGCAGCTCTCCCCTAACTTCTCATTACTAGAATTTACCGAAGTTGGTTTAAAAAAAACTATCTGGCTGTGTTTTCATCTGACCAATCAGGGTCTCAATGTTAACCTTAAGCTCCAACTACAAAAATTCTGTCTATCCAATGAGAAACGTTATACTTTTCGTGGTGGGGCAATGTTTTTAAAGTTTTGCAACGTAACAGAGATGCGAAAAAGTCTCACGCTAAAACTTGCAGCTGGTGTGGCCCTTTTAGTGTTATCGTAAGATCTATACTGTTCTTCTGGAGGGCTCTATCTTTTAACATGGGCTGGGGGGTAGTCCTGGCGGTTACTTTTCGTGGTGGGGCAATGTTTTTAACGTTTGCAACGTAACAGAGACGCGAAAAAGTCTCACGCTAAAACTTGCGGCTGGTGTGGCCCTTTTTGTGTTATCGTAAGATCTATACTGTTCTTTTGGAGGGCTCTAGCTTTTAACGTGGGCTGGGGGGGTGGTCCTAGGTGTTACTTTTCGTGTTGGGGCAATGTTTTTTAGGTTTGCAACGTAACAGAGACGCGAAAAAGTCTCACGCTAAAACTTGCGGCTGGTGTGGCCCTTTTAGTGTTATCGTAAGATCTATACTGTTCTTCTGGAGGGCTCTAGCTTTTAACATGGGCTGGGGGTGGTCCTGTCGGTTAGGTGGAATCGTGGGTGTCCGTCCCTTATCGTAGGGCCTTCTAGCTTAACACGGTTCTGCTCTCGGCTTCTGTTCTCGTTTCTTCCCTCGGAACTGCGTCTGTCTCACGGTGGGAAGGCATGACATGCATTTAGGCATTCTTGTGTTAGTCTGTGGTATTCCATTTGCTGACTCGTTACTCGTATTACTTTGGTTAATTTAATGTCACGATTTATTCGGAGCTATGTGACATACTACTGGATTTGCTTATCATATCAGGGTTTTCATGGAAGGTGTTGGATTTGCCTGACACCTTACAAAGACGCCAAGCGATAATTGAGAAAGACTTGGCATGAATGTAGCATTCTACATGACTGCTGGCAGCGGTGGTCAGGAGAATATGCGGTTTTAAGAAGACCGGGCCCCGGACGGTCACGTTGCACTACGGAGAGGGAAAACAATCGCGTTCGGCATACGGCTCTCTCGCGTCGTACTGCATCTGCAGCAGAAATATGAGCGGCAGTTAGCACCACAGTGACACAACGAATCGCTACAAATCGGTTAGTTCAGGAACCGCTCCGAGCCATAAGCCCCTTAGCGTGCATTCCACTGACCACAAACCACCGCCATTTGCGACTTCATTGGTGTCAAACGAGAGCTCATTGGGATGCAGGGTGGAGGTCTGTAGGAAGCTGGTTGTGATGGTAGTGTGACGCTTACAGGGCGGCCAGCTGGGGGGCTGCAACCAACCATCTGCTGCCTAGACGCACTGGACCTGCACCTTCAGTTATTGCCTGTAGTGCGATTTCGTATGACAGCAGGAGCGCTCTTCGTGGTTTTCCTACGCACCCCGACTGCAAATTTCTACGTGAGTCTCGTGACTCGATCTGTTGCGCTGCCATTCACGAACATCATTCCAGAGGGTGTCTCAGCCTGCTCGACCACCAGACCTGTCCCCAGTCGAGCACGTGTGGGACGTCATCGGACGACAACTCGTGTGTCATCCACAAACAGCCTTAACTGTCGAGAAAGTGCAGCGGGCGTGGAATCCATCCCACAAACTGGCGTGCGGCATCTCTACAGCACAATGAATGGACGTTTGCATGCTTGCATTCTACATTTTAGGAGTTACACTGATTATTAATGAATCAGAATTTTACGTTTGCAATGGCTTATGTCGCGCTTGCATTAACGTGATCTTGCATTGTTGATCACTTAAATGTAGTAGTTCGACAGATGTATTCTTGAAATTTCGTTTTTCTTCTTCTGTAGTGGTCAATCCAAGGATTGGTTTGCAACAGCTACAATGGCAGCTTGTCTCCATTCTGTGAGTCTTTCAGCTTTTCTCTTCATTTCTTTATAGGTGTTACATCCCACATCTTTCGCGATTTGATCCATGTACCTCAGCCGTGGTCTGCTTCTTGGTCTTTTTCCCTCGACATATCCCTCTATGATTGTGTTCAGAAGTTCTTTATGCCTTAATAGACGGCCTGTAAATTGCACTCTCCTTTTAAGAATGAAACTCCAGAAGCTTCTCTTCTCATCTGCTCCTTCCAGAACCACTTCGTTTGTGACCTTGTCGATACATTTTATTTTGAGCATGCGTCTATAGCACCACATTTCCTAACAAAAAGTAACGAAATTTCGTTACTCTACATTAATTATATTTGGTGTTGCGATTTTTTTGCGTTAGTGTATCTTCTCAAATGGTGGGCAGCAAGAAATTTCATTACACAGCATTGAGGCTGCTGCGGAGTGACCCTACGCGTTTAATGCGAAATATCCGGTATATGTAACGAATCGTGGCTACAATCACAGATCAAAATAAAAGAACTGTGCAGGTCACAAAATATGTACACATGATTTTGCGAATTTAATGCAACAGAGATCCGTAAATCACATGGTACACGCCGAGCGATATTCAATATATTACTTCCGAGAAAAGAGACGGGACCGGTGTGATACGCACGTGTATCTAAAAGTGGCGTTAATGCAGCACTTCACCGTACACGCATACATCGAATCAACTAACAGAACTCATGCTGTTCCATTTCTTGACACCACGAGTAAAATATCGGCAGGGCAGAACGAGACTTTACTGACTCCCATAGCGACTTACAAGCTGGAGAGTTTACTACAGTATGCGTCGCAAAACAAGTCGGCGGGACCAGACGGCCCGTCGGCAGAATTTCCCGGGAAAGACTGGCAGATATCTGGAGAATAGCTGACCCACATATGTAACGAACTCCTATAAGGCTCTCTGAATTAACGAATGCAATCGTCGTGCTAGATGCCCCTCCCCCAAAGAAATGAGATGTCAACAAACGTGTATTAGGACATGTACTTTTTTATGCTGTCTGGTGTTTCAAAAGTCTAATCAGGAAACATCGTGTTTCTTTACCGCTTGAGCGACACCAGGTAAGAAATGTTTATATATATATATATATATATATATATATATATATATATATATATATATATTTGTAGTATGTTAAGTGGAGACTTGTTATTTAAAAAGATTTTGTTTCTTTTCTTTCATGTCGAGCGTGGCAGCAAGATGATCGAGTGAGGACTCCAGACGCGGCGGACGACGAGAGCTAACCACTATTGCATCGTGGTCGACGGCCGGCGGCTGGAAGAACCGTTGAAACATCATGCTGACCATTATTAAAATGTGTTTTATTTTTTTTTAATGAAAAGAAGTTCAGTGTTGAATGTGGAATGATAAAGTTTGTAAGGGGATGTCAATTGGTTATCAACTGTTAAAGAAACTTCGAGTTGGAAGTTAAAACAGTCAGTTGACTCTGTTGTTACGACATACATCGTGAATATTACTTGTGTGTGAAATTATGCAAATTTTATTAAAATTCAGACTTATTGAAGAGATTCTGGCAGAATTTTATCAGGAGTGTGGACGATCTTCAATAATTAACTACTTTAAAGTTTTATTAATGAGAAGTCGACACGTATTGACATTTTGAAAATAATCGATAGTGTGAAGTGTATTAAAATTCTGTTTTAAAGCTTTATCGGCGATTGTGGTCAGGAAGATCGGTTTGAAAGCGGAATATTTCGTTAAATGAGAACAAGACTGATTCTTTAGTGGTATTAATTAATTATTTAAGGAAAAATGAGGAGAATTTCAATTTATTCTGGCAAAGATATCAAGGACTGTCAGACCGCACAACGAACATATAAAAACTCTGTGACTTTGTTGAACTGTCAAATTTTTTTTTTTACGATAAAACTTTTTTTCAACAGGGACTGGTGAATTTTGCTGCATCTATCCGTATCTTCTAGGTTGAATCTGCTACAGCTTAATGTTTTTTCTTTATGGGTTTTTCAAGTAACTGGGAAAAGAACTTATAATTTGATCTGCAGCGGATCATCGATATTGGGTTCACGGTTAGGCTGTTGTGAAGCCTGTTAGTTTTCAGATTGCCTTTCTTTCCCCTGCTGCAGACATCGTTGCTGAGTTGCTGAGACAGGACCGGCGGTTCAGTGCAGACGTGGCGACCGTGACAGGACATCTGGAAGGAGAAGCCGCCGAATGGGGCAGGCCAGTCCATTACAGGGATGTTATTGTCGTGTAACCACTCCGCCATAGTCCGTGCATTATGAATAGGTGCTCGATCGTGTTGAAAGATGGGAATCGCCATCCCCGAATTGTTCTTCAACAGTAGGAAGCAAGTAGGTCCTTCAAACATCAATGTAGACCTGTGCTGCGATAGTACCATGCAAAACAACAAGGGGTGCAAGGCCCCTCCATGAAAAACACGACCACACCATAAAACCACTGCCTCCGAATTTTACTGTTGGCACTGTTTCAGGGTCTGGGTGTCGAACCCGGGACTCCAGATGGCAGAGCTGAAGCTGGGACCCACCGCACCGTATTTTGTCAGGAGGCGGAGCAAGTTCAAGAGTGTCAAGGGGCAGTGCAGAGTGATACAGCGGTATTCGGTAACATTTGTTTATTTCGATAATTTACAGTACTCGATGTGTGAAGCATAGTGTCGGCGTGTCCCACAGGTGCAGCCAGCTCAGACTCCTGGTCTGCCGACGCCGCTGCTGCCGCCATCACGACCGCCCTGCTGGAAGTCGGTCCTCGCCGCCCTCCGCCCCGTTTGGCCAGCTCTGTCCGACCGTGGGACAAAGGTGGGCGTACTGGTCACCCGTGGCCCTCGGGCCGGCGCTGCTCCCAGGACAGGATCGGCTTCGAACCCGCGCCCTCCTGGATGCTGTGCCGCAACTGGATGCTAGTGGTGCTTGCCGGACGGCAACACCCGCCGCCGTCTCTGGCAGCACTGCTGTGCCTCCCGCAGCGTACTCCTCGCCCCGGTACGCCGGGTGGGAAGCGAACGTGGCCCGTAGACTCGAGTGGAACCGAGCCCCTCCTGGACCCGCTGCAGACCTCTGTCACTGGCCTCCTTCAGGCAGACCGTGTGATCTCCAAGTTCCAGGCTGCCATTCCGTCCTTTCCCGGTGTTGTGTCCCCAGAGGTGGAATATAGCCCGAACAAGTACATAGAAACAAAGTACAAGTTTATGCAGAATACTTATAACATTGCTGTCACACTGGCCCCTATAAGCGTAGACCAGTACAGGTCCGTCCCGACGCTCGACTGACCTGGCACACTCTGTCCAAAGCTAAAATTGCCATCTATTTATATTGGTTTCTCCCTCGATTCTGACGTAGTGTCAGAGAGAGATAGAAACTATGACAGGTATAAATTCCCACACGTCAGCCATTTACAAATCGCCACTCTTGGCTCTGGCCCATCTCATACATCGCAATAACTTAAAACAAATCGTGCGTGCAATACCGGTGTCGCAGCTCCACAGCCGCGAGTACCATGTTTACCTTGCCTGGCACGCTGGCTGTCGACTGTTACCATACTCTGCCAGCGGCCTCAGATCTCATCCAACCGCGCCTTCATTGAGTTTTGATAAAATTTCCCTTTCCCTCGACTAGGACTGACACTAGCGCAGCAGCACTACACACGCTGGCAGATGACGTTCACCGGCATTCACCATATCCTCACCCTGCCATCGGATCGCCACATTGTGTTTCGTGATTCGTTACTCCACACAACGTTTCTCCACAGTTCAAACGTCCAATGTCTACGCTCCTTACTCCAAGCGAGGCGTCGTTAGTCATTTACCGGTGTGACATGTGGCTTACGAGCATCCGCTCGAGCGTGAAATCCATTTTCTCACCTCCCACCTTACTGTCATAGTAATTGCAGTGGATCCCTCTGTAGTTTCGGATTTCCTGTGTGATAGTCTGGATAGATACCTTCCTATTACACATTACGATCCTCTTCAACTGACGGCGGTCTCTGTCAGTCAACGGACAAGGTCGGCCTGTACGCTTTTGTGCTGTACGTGTCCCTTCACGTTTCCACTTCACTATCACATCGGAAACAGTGGACCGAGGGATGTTAGGAGTTTGGAAATCTAGCGAACAGACGTATAACACAAGTGACACCCAATCACCTGACCATGTTCGTTAGTTTCGCAGAGAGCCCCATTCTGCTCTCTCACGATGTCTAATGACTACTGAGGTCGCTGACATGGAGTACCTGGCAGTAGGTGGCAGCACAATGCACCTAATATGAAAAACGTATGTTTTTGTGGGTGTCCGGATACTTTTGATCACATAATGTACCTGTTTACGACAGTAACGAACTTTGATTTCGACGCTAAATTTGTGTATATCTTGAAGCACTGCATTCAAAGCATTCGAAGCAGGATGAAAACAGATAATACGCTAACGGAATACATTCCCTGTCAACGGGCCTTAAGGCAGTATTCTCCCCTGTCTTCCACGTCATACATGACTGCAACGGAGCCTCTGTTGAGAAGATTACATTCGAACCTCCGTAGTCGTACAGTCCACAACACCAGGGTTAGCAATATCTACGCACAATCCCGAAGTTGTAAAAGACACAACAGAGCCAAATTGTTTTTAAAAACGAAGTCGTTCCCCTTTTCGGTGTGCAGCAAATCAACGTAATTTTAGCTGGACTCTTTCTCTGTGCCTCAAATGCTAAAGATCAAACCTCCAATTTCAACACGTCACCAGAATTCGGCTGTTTAGTCAAGGAGACGAACCTAACTGACGAATAGGACGATAAGGACGGTACAGTGCCTGGTTTTACGTCCATCGCAAATACTTCCGCAAGTCTGCAAGATAGAATTTACGTCTCCAACAACTTTGAAGAGCCGGCCCTAATCTGCTGATGTCGCGACCACCAGTTTTATACATCATGTAGCATATACATGTGTATCAGACACGGAAAAAGGAAAAACTGTGGAGCAGGAGCAGCGTGGGAAGTGAGCGTCGCACATTGACGAGATGACGAGAGCCGCGAACGATTCAGCCAGATATAGGAGCAATGTGAACGGAAAGTAGCGTCGTATAAGTCTGCGGTAATCTGCTGGCTCAAACGTAGCAAACGCAAAATGCCACAAATGTTGATGAGCTACTCGCGAGAAAAGACACTACTGATCCAAGAAAACGAATGCTTCTTACTTGCAATTTCTTGGAGACCTTTACCGACTAGACGCCTCTTATTTCGTAAATCATGTGAAGATCCAGAAAGTAAAAACTAAAGATTTAGTGCCAAAGTGGAAACTGTTACATGGATACAAAATTTGAGCGAGGACGCAGAATAGTGTTCACCACGAGGAAACCTGAATATATCCCGTCATACATGGCTTGAAGAGTGCGCAAAGAAAAATACTGACAGAAATTAAAAGGAAGGACGGGACAACAGTACACAAAATGATATAAAGGAGGGCATCTACAATAGCTTCGCTGATTTGATGCCCAGTAGCTCTGTTAACAACGCATTAAGAAGCCCTCCTATAGATCTACAGGGAAGTGAATAATGCAATAGCACACAAGTCTATAAGCAAATCGAGGTGTAATGATGGAGTGCCCGCAGAGTTTCTTCAGATTTTCGAAGACCAAACGAAGATCATAGTGTTATGCATATAAAATGTAGTATTGACCCCTGACGCAGTAATCGCAAAAGGACTTTACAGAAGGAATTGTTATTTTATTACTCAAAAAACTACGAAGTGTGCTTATAGAGAATCTCGGACCATACCATTGCTATCTACACTCTAACGCGCGTAGTAACCAAATCTTACCAAACCAGCATGCTCGAGAATAGATCGGTCATATGCACCGTGTACGGTTGCAGAGTTATGTGAGCCACAGCAGACGTTCTCAAATTAACTCGCTAAGTGTCACCGATAAATACGTATACCATTGATCGTAAATGCTGTTTATTATTTAATTTCCTCCAAACAATCGACTTTGTTGGTATTAATATATTCACAAAAGTTTCTCTGTTCAGTATGAGTACCATTTGTACGTTTCTAAGTCGGTAGGTCTGAGATATCAGTGAACGAGAGAGTAATAATATGTATATTTGGCGATGGTCTTCGAGGCAGCCATATTCAGAGCTGGTTCTGTGTTCAGCTAGCATAAAGCCTGTGGATTTGTCTGATATAAATGACAGAACGTTTAATTCATTGAAACATGTCCTATATTATATAGTATGAGAGCAATACGAGAATCGTGTGTAACCATATTTAAAACTAGTTTTCTTCTACGCCTTACATGGTAGGAAATAGACTGTCATGAATTCAGTTCTTAGTGATTGTACGCAGTGAAATGTTGCTTCTAATGAAGAATGAACATTGCAGTTAATATTATTTCACAAATTATCTGGAAGATGTTAGCCGCTGAGGTAGTATAAGTTATATCCGTTGACAGTGCACATGTAGGGTGGTTGCTGAAAAAATCCAGCATTACAGAAAGTTTTAAAAACTGAATGTAACAGATTTGTTATTTACTCGATTTTGATTGGTTTTTATAGAGGTTTTTATATACTGACATCCGTGAATTTTCCTTTTAGACCTATAAGAATGACATGGAGCTGGGATAGGTTCTTGGGAGAAGAAGTTCTCGCCGATTCTGTAATGAAATGCTGGGAGGAGGTTACAGAGGAGCACGCAGGAGATTCAGAATTTGGAGAAGACTCTGGTACAGATGATGTGGCTACTATTTCTACCGTTTCGAACACTGCTACAATAACCGATGACAGTCTTAGTAACAAATATCAAGTGCATCTGTGAATGAAACGTCTAGTACAGATTCAGCAGGCAGCTTGGACTGTTTTCTTGAAAAAGCATTTAGGCAGGTCGTGAAAGTGGGTCTGATACTGTCATGGCTGTAAATGTGGTTTTATATGCGTGCCCTTAAGTTGGTTGTGAACCGCTTTCCTTTCATGGGATATGTCTTCCCCCTGAAGGCATACGTTTACTAACAGGAGTTGACATTTACAGTTTGCTTCAGATGTTCTTAAACTTACTAGTAAAACTACCACGTATGATTCTGTTCTCCTGATTCATTGGTGTGAATACTAACTGTAACTCATGGTAGTCTTGGAGAAACTTAATGAATTGAGCTGTTTTACTGGTTACTAATCCCACAGAGTACACAATGACACGTGTTTAATTGTTGTCCTACCAAGGTTATTTTGACACTTAGAGTTAAAATGCGCTATTTATAACTATACTTTCAAAAAGCGTTATTCGAAATGATCAAAGCAATGGGCTTTTTCATAATTTTTTGTCTACTTCATACTCAGAATATTAAGGAAAAATTCGTACAGACCCCTAATAAACTGTCCACACCGAGAACAAGTGATTGCAAAAGTTCAGTAAGGCAAGGCTGTTCAATGTCGATGGCCTTGTTCGCATTTGAATCTCTGCTAGCCAGTCTGCGACAACAGCTAAGGGAGCTGAACACAAATGCACAAAATGTCGTGTGTAGGGCATGCGTAAATGACATGGATTTCGTGGTTACGAATGATCACCAGTTTTCTCCTCCGATTGCGAAAACATTCTGTTGGTACCCACTTACATAGGAAGAAATGATCATTACGATAAAATAAGAGAAATCAGGGCTCGCACGGAACAATTTTAGTACTCGTTCTTCCCGCGCGCCGTTCGAGAGTGGAACGGTAGAGAGATGGCATGAAGGTGGTTCATTGAACCCTCTGCCAGGCACTTTATTGCGAATAGCAGAGTAATCACGTAGATGTAGATGAGATGTAGACAATGATGTAGAGAAGGCGCAAGGTATTGGCCAATAAGAAGCGGCGCCAAGAGCAAAGTTAAGTAAATCGGAATCAAATATTATTCACAACGGACGTGCAATACCTGTGCAAAATACAGGACAACAACTGGGTTGGTGCATAAGTTGGAGTGTTTTTCCATATGTTTTATAAACACAACAGAGAAAGATAACAGAGATTTTAGCCATCTATAACACATTCTCGTTCACTATCTACAACAGTCTGCCAACGCTGGAGTAACTTTTAGATTCCGCGATTGTAGAAATCACGTGGTTTTGAAGCGAGGAATTCGTCGAGCCACGTTCGGGGCGCATTTTCATCCGGAGTGTACGTTTCCTTAAAAGGTTATTCAATAGAGAGCGTACAAGGCGAAATCTGAGGGCGCAATATCAGAGGAATAAGGTGTGTGCGGCACGATTCCCCAACCCAACTCTTGTACAGTGTTGTTTGTCAGTCGAGCAGAATGCTGGCGGGCGTTATCGTCGAGTAATATCACTTCAAGCAGTCTTCCTGGTCGCTGTTCTCGTTTTGCATCTGGAAGACGTCTCAGCTATTGACAATAAACGTCAGCGGTGACGGTTACACAGCGGGGAAGCATTTCGTAGTACACCGCACCATCGCTGTTCTACAAGATGCTTAACATTATCTTTTGTGGGCGAGCGCAGGTCTTTGTACGGGGAGTTGCTTATATACAGGATGTTACAAAAAGGTACGGCCAAACTTTCAGGCAACATTCCTCACACACAAATAAGGAAAAGATGTTATGTGGACATGTGTCCGGAAACGCTTAATTTCCAAGTTAGAGCTCATTTTAGTTTCGTCAGTATGTACTGAACTTCCTCAATTCACCACCAGTTGGCCCAATTGAAGGAAGGTAATGTTGACTTCGGTGTTTGTGTTGACATGCGACTCATTGCTCTACAGTACTAGCATCAAGCACATCAGTACGTAGCATCAACAGGTTAGTGTTCATCAAGAACGTGGTTTTGCAGTCAGTGCAATGTTTACAAATGCGGAGTTGGCAGATGCCCATTTGATGTATGGATTAGCTCGGGCCAGTAGCCGTGGCGCGGTACGTTTGTATCGACACAGATTTCCAGAACGAAAGTGTCCCGACAGGAAGACGTTCGAAGCAATTGATCGGCGTCTTAGGGAGCAAGGAACATTCCAGACTATGACTCGCAACTGGGGAAGACCTAGAACGACGAGGACATCTGCAGTTGACGATAACCCTAATGTCAGCGTCAGAGAAGTTACTGCTGTACAAGGTAACGTTGACCACGTCACTGTATGGAGAGTGCTACGGGAGAACCAGTTGTTTCCGTACCATGTACAGCGTGTGCAGGCACTATCAGTAGCTGATTGGCCTCCACGGGTACACTTCTGCGAATGGTTCATCCAACAATGTGTCAATCCTCATTTCAGCGCAAATGTTCTCTTTACGGATGAGGCTTCATTCCACCGTGATCAAATTGTAAATTTTCACAATCAACATGTGTGGGCTGACGATAATCCGCACGCAATTGTGCAATCACGTCATCAATACAGATTTTCTGTGAACGTTTGGGCAGACATCGTTGGTGATGTCTTGATTGGGCCCCATGTTCTTCCACCTACGCTCAATGGACCACGTTATCATGATTTCATACGGGATACTCTACCCGTGCTGCTAGAACATGTGCCTTTACAAGTACGACACAACGTGTGGTTCATGCACGATGGTGCTCCTGCACATTTCAGTCGAAGTGTTCGTACGCTTCTCAACAACAGATTCGGTGACCGATGGATCGGTAGAGGCGTACCAATTCCATGGCCTCCACGCTCTCCTGATCTCAACCCTGTTGACTTTCATTTATGGGGGCATTTGAAAGCTCTTGTCTACGCAACCCCGGTACCAAATGTAGAGACTCTTCGTGCTCGTATTATGCACGGCTGTGATACTACACGCTATTCTCCAGGGCTGCATCAGCGCATCAGGGATTCCGTGCGACGGAGGGTGGAGACATGTATCCTCGCTAATGGAGGACATTTTGAACATTTCCTGTAACAAAGTGTTTGAAGTCACGCTGATACGTTCTGTTGCTGTGTGTTTCCATTCCATGATTAATTTGATTTGAAGAGAAGTAATAAAAAGAGCTGTAACATGGAAAGTAAGCGTTTCCGGAGACATGTCCACATAACTTCTTTTCTTTATTTGTGTGTGAGGAATGTTTCCTGAAAGTTTGGCCGTACCTTTTTGTAACACCCTGTATGTATAGCATTAGAGCATACGCTACCCACACACCCGATTTTTGAATCTTCTCAATAGCATGCAAATGTCGCACTATGGGTGAATGATGACAGTTCATCACATCTGATTGTTCTCGAGTACAATGACGTGAAGCATTGCGGATCAATGTGTTTAAATTATCTTCATGAAACCCCGAAGGTGGCCAAGCGGTTCTAGGCGCTACAGTCTGGAACCGCGCGACTGCTACAGTCGCAGGTTCGAATCCTGCCTCGGGCATGGATGTGTGTGATGTCCTTAGGTTAGTTAGGTTTAAGTAGTTCTAAGTTCTAGGGGACCGATGACCTCACAAGTTACGCCCCATAGTGCTCAGAAGCATTTGAACCATTTTTTGAAACCCCGAAGGTTTTTCTGAACTTGTAGAGTCACTAATGTCAAAACGATCCTCCTTAATACGAGAAAACAATTTTCTTGCCGTTCTGTGTCCAATGGCATTAGCCCCGTACACGGCGCAAATGTTTCTGTCTGCCTCCGCTGCCGTCGTCCGTCTACTGAACTCAGACAGGAGAATATGTCGGAAATGTTCCGATTTTTCCACTTGGTACTCTTATTTTCTAGCGTCCACAGCGACACTATCTTTAAATGGCAAGATGATAATACGTATACTCAAATAGGAACAGTGAACTACAAATAAAAAAATTACAATCGATAAATAAACACAACAACCGAAATAACAACATGCAAAACAAAAACGCTACGAATTTATGCCCCAACGTAATAAGTATGGCCTTCCATATGAAAATATTACGTACTTGGCTCCAGATGCAACATAAAGCACCTCATGGCCTCCAGTTGCAACAAAAATTCCGCAAACATACGAGTAACTGTACAAGAAATAGTTCAAATGGCTCTGAGCACTATGCGACTTAACTTCTGAGGTCATCAGTCGCCTAGAACTTAGAACTACTTAAACTTAATTAACCTAAGGACATCACATACATCCATGCCCGAGGCAGAATTCGAACCTGCGACCGCTGCAAAAAAGGGCGGAGTAAAGCTTGTGGACGTTAGCATGAAGTACAATGCTTTACGTGTACGTGCAGTGCATAACCTATGGAGGAGCTCATCCAACAGCTTAACACCTCACTCTCTCAGAGAAAGTACCCGTGTTAGCGTGGACCCGCGTGGCAGCGCCCGCCGCAGGGCAGGGCAGCGCGCCGAGTGTGCGAGCAATCGCCGACTGTACACGGTGTGGCGCGGGAACTTGCTTATTTTAAAAAATTATAAAACTCAAAGTATTGGAGATATCAATATAATTCTCTTTTCTTCACGAAGATCTACATCTTAAAGTTTTATCCCATCAGGCTTTGAAAGTGATCTCTCCGTTCAGCTCAATGCATTTGGAGACCCGAAATCGAAAGCTTCGGTCCGCTTTGTGATGCGTTTCTCTGTCCACGTTTTGTCTGTCTACGTTGGTAACAGCAGCATGAATGTTGTTCCGCAACTCACCCAGTGTCCGTAGACGTTTGGTATACACCAACGATTTAAGATTGCCCCGTAAGAAAAACTCGCAGGCAGCTAAATGCGGCGAGCGTACTGACTACTGAAGGTCATCCCTCAAAGAGATGAGACGATGGGGGAAGTGTTTGCGCAACAGTCGTTGACGTTCGTGCCGTGTGGACGTGGACATAATGCTTGGAAGACGCCGTAACTGCCCTATCATTCCCTTGGAGAAACGGTGGGGCAATAATATCAATTTTGGTTAACGCACACCAGACAGCCACACATTTACGAGGCTCCTCGTCAAGTTCTCGGGGGTTCGTGTCACTCCAATATCGCAGGTATCCAGACAAATGAAAAGGTGCCTCGTCGCTGAAAAAGACAAGGGCGTCGTGAGTCAGGTTTTCGATCAAGGCTTCACATACATTATTTCGTGAAACGGAAACGTATGAATCTGTGCTGCGCGTTTCAGATACGGAAGTTCCCAGCGCCGCACGCTGTATAATTGTCCTGCCACTGTTAACGAGAAACATCTTACAGTAACAAAACATCCGTTATCTGGTTCCACTTATTTCAGTTATAAACAACATTGCTCTCTAGTTTCAATGGCTACTGCTGCTACTGTTAATAGTTTTACAGGTGTTGATGTGCGTCCGAAAAAGGATATGTAGGGTTTAATGTCCCGTCAGCGTCGAGGTCATTAGAGACAGAGCACACGCTCGGAATGATTCGAGGCGAAGGGAGTCGGGAGTGTCCTTTGAAAGGAACCATTTCGGCATTATCTTGGGGCGATTTGCGGAAATCATGCAACACTTAACATCTAGAACAGCGGATACGAAATCAGCGTCAGTTTGCTGGCTCGAGATGTACCGGTGGCTGAGAATCCTGCGCGTTGCCTGGGACTATGCTGGTCTTGCTTCTTCCGGCCACGGGCTCTGCTGCCGAGGCACACCCTAGCATAGCCGACGCGGTGGATCTGCCCCCACAGCAGGGTGAGTGGCGGGTGGTGAAGCGTTCTCGTCGCTCGAGGGGGAGGGCCAATGAGGAGGCCGGCCGTCTGGCCTCACCTATTCTTGTGGCTGTTCCTTCAGCACAGTTCGAGCAAGCTCACTCGTGTAGGTGTTTCCCAGTTACGGGCAGCTCCGACGTTAGGCGCGTTATGAAGCCTCTCAGGAAGATCACGTTCGGGGCGGGAAAGAAAGCCAACGTGCACTCGGTGTGTCTGTCAAGGGGCCTCATCCGAGGCGCGGACACGGCCTTGCCTGCGGCTATCGAGCGTGCAGGGTGCAGTCGTCTGCAAGTTGTTGCTCACATCAGCATCAAAGAAGCCAGTCGCACGGGTTCTGAGGCCATCCTATGTTCGTACATGTGGCTGGCAGAGGTGGTGAAGGTTCCTTGTATCGCACGCGATTTGCGGCATTGCTTCCAGAGTTGATCGGCGAGTTAAGGGTCTCAACCAAAGGCTTTGTCTTCTCTGTGACGGTATTGGCTTCAGATTTCTAGACCTGAGTTATTGGGAGGGGATTTATACATTCCCTTTGATATGTCAGGGGTGCAATACACAAAGGAAGCGGCTACTCGGGTAGCAGACTAATAGTGGAGTGCATACGAGGGATTGTAAGTTAGGGGGCAGTTTAAGCTACTCTGATCACCATTCGTCGGTCGATACGCAGAAAGGGACGTCAGACCATGTTCAGGGAAAAGATATTTCGACTGTCAAAATTTTATCAGCGAGTTGTCGACGTACACTACGGGCCATTAAAACTGCTACACCAAGAAGAAATGCAGATGATAAACGGATATTCATGAGACAAATGTATTATACTAGAACTAACATGGGATTACTTTTTCACGCAGTTTGGGTGCATAGATCCTGAAAAATCAGTACCCAGAACAACCACCTCTGGCCGTAATAACGGCCTTGATACGCCTGGGCATTCAGTCAAACAGAGTTTGGATGGCGTGTACAGGTACAGCTGCCCATGGAGCTTGAACACGATACCACAGTTCATCAAGAGTAGTGACTGGCGTATTGTGACGAGCCAGTTGTTCGGCCACCATTGACCAGACGTTTCCAATTGGTTAGAGATCTGGAGAATGTGCTGGCCAGGGCAGAAGTCGAACATTTTCTCTATCCAGAAAGGCCTGGTCAGGGCATGCGGTCGTGCATTATCCTACTGAAATGTAGGGTTTCGCAAGGATTGAATGAAGGGTAGAGCCACGGATCGTAAAACATCTGAAATGTAACGTCCACTGTTCAAAATGGCGTCAATGCGAACAAGAGGTGACCGAGACGTGTAACCCATGGCACCACATACCATCACGCCGGGTGATACGCCAGTATGGCGATGAAGAATTCACGCTTCCAATGTGCGTTCACGGCGATGTCGCCAAACACGGATGCGACCATCATGATGCTGTAAACAGAACCTGGATTCATCCGAAAAAATAACGTTCTGCCATTCGTGCACCCAGGTTCGTCGTCGAGTACACCATCGCAGGCGCTCCTGTCTGTGAAGCAGCGTCAAGGGTAACCGCAGCCATGGTCTCCGAGCTGATAGTCCATGCTGCTGCAAACGTCGTCGAACTGTTCGTGCAGATGTTTGTTGTCTTGCAAATGTCCCCATCTGTTGACTCAGGGATCGAGACGTGGCTGCACGATCCGTTACAGCCATGCGGATAAGATGCCTGTCATCTCGACTGCTAGTGATACGAGGCCGTTGGGATCCAGCACGGCGTTCCGTATTACCCTCCTGAACCCACCGATTCCATATTCTGCTAACAGTCATTGGATCTCGACCAACGCGAGCAGCAATGTCGCGATACGATAAACCGCAATCGCGATAGGCTACAATCCGACCTTTATCAAAGTCGGAAACGTGATGGTACGCATTTCTCCTCCTTACACGAGGCATCACAACAACGTTTCACCAGGCAACGCCGGTCAACTGCTGTTTGTGTATGAAAAATCGGTTGTAAACTTTCCTCGTGTCAGCACGTTGTAGGTGTCACCACCGGCGCTAACCTTGTGTGAATGCTCTGAAAAGTTAATCATTTGCATATCACAGCATGTTCTTCCTGTTGGTTAAATTTCGCGCCTGTAGGACGTCATCTTCGTGGTGTAGCAATTTTAATGGCCAATAGTGTATTTGTAAAGAAGTTCCTGAATTTACCGCCCTCCAGCAAAGTTCTCGCACTCAGATTGTTCTTGGGGTTGAGAGCTGGCTGAAACCTGAAATGGAAATATCTGGGATATTTAGTGAGTCAAGGAATATGTATCGGAAAGATAGATTAGACGCCATAGGAGGCATTCATTGAAGTTGACAAAAATATTGTCTCTAGTGAGGTCGAAGTTGAGTGTGACAAAGAAGTTATCTGGTCACGTATGAAGGCGCATTGAAATGATCGTGTGGCATTGTTGGCTGAATGGTCCCATTCGCGTTCGGCCGCCAAGCGCAAGTCTTATTTCAGTCGCCACCACACTGGACGACTTGCGACCGATGATGAGGATGAAATGATGATGAGAGAGAAAATCTCCGACCCGGGCGGGAATCGAACCCGGGCCTAGTGCACGGGAGGCAAGCACGTTCCACCCGGCTAAGCAGGCGGACACGTTTGAAGGTGCATCCACACTATTCGTGTGACTCGAGCCTTATGGGTAACGTGGGCGGAGGTGCTGCCGGCTCCGAGGACTGTCCGCGAGCCGCCCGGGCCTGGCTCGGCCTGTTGTCGGTACATCAAAGGGTTGCAGGGCGGGCTGCGCGGGTGGTGTGGGCGGCGGCGGGCCTTGATCAGCCGGCTCGCCGCACTCGTCCAGTTCGGGCTTGCTTTTTTTCTTTCCTTCCTGTGTCGTGGACGTCGGTTTTTCTTTTAAAATCGAGAAGACCGAGGATTTTACTATTAAATTCATAAATATTTATGAACGATGTCCTGTGTTGTGGGATACCACAAACTCCCATTATAAAATAAAGTCCACAAAAAAGTGGAATTCCATTATGACAGAATTCCGCACAGATGTGGCCAAATTAAAAAAAAAATCAGCTTATCAGTCACTTATAGGAAAGCCTATCAGAAGAAAAAACCTGGGAAGTCTGGTGCTGGGCATGAGGAAGTGAACGCTCCAAACTGGTTCAGTTTCAAAGCATTTGAATTTCTGCACTGTTAATATCGGCTGTGGAAGGCAATCAACAAAGGAGTACGTAAAAAATATTAATTTTGAGAAAAGAATAAAAAAACCTGTTAACAAACTCAATGAGGTCCGGTATCTTTTGGGTTCTGTCTTAGCGGTCACTTAACTTTTATCTTTCTCAGCTTATATTTCAGTCCCTGTTCATTTTTATTTTTAAATTTTTTGTTGTTATTTCTTGACACATTATTAAACGTATCACATATTATCTTAAAATATTTTTGTGCTTATTTTAGTTTATTATTATTGCTATTAGAAATATAGTAATTGCTTATGGTTTTCAAATTTAAAAAATTAAAAAATATCTAATTGTGATAAAAATATAAAGTTGGTGGCAATTCAGAGGTAGGCTGCTAGATTTGTTACTGGTAGGTTTGATCATCACGCGAGTGTTACGGAAATGCTCCAGGAACTCGGGTGGGAGTCTCTGGAGGAAAGGAGGCGTTCTTTTCGTGAATCGCTACTGAGGAAATTTAGAGAACCAGCATTTGAGGCTGATTGCAATACGATTTTACTGCCGCCAACTTACATTTCGCGTTAAGACCACAAAGATAAGATAAGAGAGATTAGGGCTCGTACAGAGGCATATAGGCAGTCATTTTTCCGTCGTTCTGTTTGCGAGTGGAACAGGGAGGGAATATGCTAGTTGTGGTACGAGGTATCCTCCGCCACGCACCGTATGGTGGATTGCGGAGTATGTATGTAGATATAGATGTAGAAAATGAGCTCTGTACATCACAGATTTAAAAAAAATAAAATATAATTTATTTTTCTGACAAAAAAGCTACCGAATCCTCTTAAATGTGATCATGGCAGGAAAAGTTGACAGAAAAAAGTCGGTAATAAGTAAATAATAATGCATAATACCTATTGATATACGAATTTCCTGCATGCATGCTGGGTCAGCAATTTCTGTTAACCAGTACAACGAAAAACCAACCAGAGTCGCAAATTTCGCTTTTTTTATTCACTCGATGGTTAGTTTCGGGCCAGGACCCATTTTCAAATCGTCGTAACATAGTAAAAAATGGTATTTCCGAAAATGCAAAAACTTTGTCAAAATGTGCAAACGAACAGTGAGTTACTTATATGTGTGCGATGTAACTGTTCGTTTGCACTTTTTTGACATAGTTTTTGCATTTTCGAAATACCATTTTTGACTGTTACGATGGTTTAACAATGAGTCATGGCGCGAAACTAGTCAGCGAATGTAAAATTGCAACTTTGGCTGGTTTATATATAGATAATTTAAGGAAATAATAATAATAATGAATTAGGAATGAATGAAGGTAAAACCTCACATAGACAGATAGTTGAAATGTGTGCAGTCAGGTAGTCACTAGAATGTTGGCAGCTAATAGCTGAAAATAAGTATTCTTTAAAAGTTACTGTTAATCTTGCCATGCCAATCTCTCGTCTTTGCACATCAAATAAGGAGCGAATTCATCTCTAATGTCTTGGGCAGTCTGTGTTGCAGGTCGTGGAATATTCGTTAATCGTGCAAACGTTGTAGGAGAAGTGGTCTCCTTTCTCCAAGTTTCGGGGATGAAGTGTCCGTTCTCCTCATGATCCACTGCTCCTACAGGAGTATAAATTTGTGTGGGAGCAGAACTTTTTCGCAAGAAGTTATAGAAGTATATACAAATCATAATAACACTTCGGGATTTCTCAGGCTGTAGTAATACAGGCTTTCTTAGTATCCTGAACACTGAATAAAGTATCCTGAACGCATTTTCCACAATCCACCATGCTCTTGAAAGTCTGTAGTCAAACATTCTTTTCATTGACCCCCGAGGTTGTCCATTATACGGCTTCACGATATGATTGTTGAGGGGAAACGTGTCGTCTGCGACAATAACATAACGTACGTCTTTCTGCCTACCTAGGAGAGCATGATCGTCCTGTAAAACCACAGTACCATTCCTCATATTATTAAAAAAAGATTTCCGGAAAACACTGCCGTCTGAAATTCGACGTTGGCAGTCCACGTCAGTGTACAAAAAACAACAGAACATTACTGAAAAAGTCTTATAAATGAAAAAATCGCTTCCAGAATAAGCTGGATCTTGGTCTGCGCAATGTTTGCCACCCATTGCACCAAGGAAAGATCCATTTTTTAAAATATTCCTTTGCTATCAGCAACAACTCTTGTCGTGTCTGTGACGTCTGCAAAAAATAAATAAAAGCTAATAATCCCTAATAATATTAATAGCAGTAATAATAATGGACAACGTAATAATAATTAAATCGTACAAATCATATAAATGCGTGATAATAGGAAGGTAATAATTATAACGAATTTTTACATTTTACTTATCAAATTTATATTGCTCCCAATTTCTTAAGATTATCGTCGTATTTGCCCCCTATTCTTACATCCATTCTTTTATTTTCTTTACTTTGTTATTGTTTGTGTTAATCTATTGTCGCTTTATTTTAGCAGGAACTGAAGGAGGATTTGGAAGAGAAGAGGGTTGCGAGCATGGATATAATCGAAGATACAACGAGCATTTGTGAAGAAATCAGTAATCAAGAATTGGACCATCAAACAACGCAAGGCAACGAAGTACCACCCACACCGACCACTGCAAGAAGCAATTTGCTTCATCAGCTTTATCAAGAGAAATTCAGAAAAAAAGGGCGAGAATCTCCGTGTATTAGAGGCTTATATTGCACTACAAACTGCTATATCTAAAAGTAGAGAATAGTTTGAGACCTATGGAGACTAAGTAGCTAACGTTCTACGATCCATGGACAAAAGGACATGCGCTATTGTTAAAAAAGAATTTTCCGACACGATTTTCAGGGTAGAAAACGGCTGTTTCGAACATTCTAGATCAAGTTCAAACAAGAGCGACTTCAGTTTCTGGTCGTATTTATCTATTCCTTCATCCCAATATGTACATGCCCCTGATCAGATGCAAACCAACATCCAAGAGACATCTACTGCTATCGCTGACAACACCGAACAAGGGTCTCCACATTTTCTGGATTTCCTTGATTTATAATACTTAATGAAAAGTAATAATCTTTGCGTTAAATTTTCTTTACTCATTTTTAATAAAAAATTTGTGTGGTGTCACCGCCAGACACCACACTTGCTAGGTGGTAGCCTTTAAATCGGCCGCGGTCCATTAGTATACGTCGGACCCGCGTGTCACCACTGTCAGTGATAGCAGACCAAGCGCCACCACACGGCAGGTCTACAGAGACGTACTAGCACTCGCCCAGTTGTACAGCCGACTTGCTAGCGATGCTACACTGAGGAAGACTCTCTCATTTGCCGAGAAGGTAGTTAGCATAGCCTTCAGCTAAGTCTATTGCTACGACCTAGCAAGGCGCCATCACCAAGTTATATTGAGATGATAATACTGTATCAACAAGACCAATGTTCACCAATTGTGGATTAAAGTTAAGTATTCCAGCAGCTACGTACTTTTCTTTATAGCATTCATTACATATCCAGTTTCAGACCTCACGCCAGCCTGCGTGAATTTAAGCGCGTGCCTTTCGGCTTCCTCTCATTGTGTGTAGGCTGTCTTGTCTAGACACAACATTTTGTTTATTATTTTTTGCTTAATAACTGATGAATAAAATGCGTGAATAAAAAAATTTGTATAATTTATTAACTTACCTTTACAAACTCCTTCAAGATGCCAGTAAGAGCTGCACATACTTCAAGAGCAACCTTTGATATCACCTTCTGGGAGGCTTTAAACAAAAAACCGAGGTTGGAGTGGGGATGGTCGGTTGCTACGTATCTGAGCGTAAGTGCCAACAGCTCAGTAACTGGCATAGCTTTCCGAAATTTGCTGTCAGCTTTTCTATCTTCAGTCCATCTAAATTTATCAAATATTCAGAATCAGATGTGGACATACGGCGACATATCTCGGAATGCATATTTTCACCGTCCAAGTCATCCATCACATCACTCCCTCTAAACCTTTTCCTGCTTCTGAAAACTGTCGTTATCCGCCACCTTTCTTGGGTCTCGGTTGCATCTTCTTCTGTCTCGTTCCTCAGCTAACAGGCACAGCGCAAGGGAGCTGGCTCTTGGTGTAACCACTTGGTCCATTTTTAAATTAGGGAGCTGGGGCGAACCGATGCTGACGAGTGAGGCAGAGCCTGGCAAGCAGCTGGGAGGCAGCAGCAGGGGCAAAAGCACACTCACATCAGTGTGGACGCACCTCAACACCTCTCTGAGATTATTAGCACGTCGTGGAACGTATATCGGAAAGAGAGGTTAGAGCTATAGCAGAGGGAGTGTTCACTGCAGTTGACAAAAATATTGTCTCTATTGAGGCCGAAGTTGAGTGTGACAGTGAAGTCATCTTGGTCGCATGTAGCAGGTGATGGTGAAACCAAGCTGGAGGAGATTTTAACCTAACGCGCACAGACTGGGATGTCTATGGATTCATTGCAGGGGGCACAGACAGACAGGCGTCGTGCGATTTTGAACACGTTTTCTGAAAACTGTCTTGAGCAGCTAGTACAGCAGCCCACGCGTAATGCAAATGTCGTTGAAAATGTAGCTACAAATGGGCCGGATCTTATCAACAGTGTCAGCATAAAGACGGAGATTAGTGATCGTCATGTCATTATAGCAACTATGGTTGTTGTAGTTTTTGTTGTGGTCTTCAGTCCTGAGACTGGTTTGATGCAGCTCTCCAAGCTACTCTATCCTGTGCAAGCTTCTTCATCTCCCAGTGCCTACTGCAACCTACATCCTTCTGAATCTGCTTAGTGTATTCATCTCTTGGTCTCCCTCTACGATTTTTACCCTCCACGCTGCCCTCCAGAACTGAATTGGTGATCCCTTGATGCCTCAGAACATGTCCTACCAACCGATCCCTTCTTATAGTCAAGTTGTGCTACAAACTTCTCTTCTCCCCAATTCTATTCAATACCTCCTCATTAGTTATGTGATCTACCCATCTAATCTTCAGCATTCTTCTGTAGCACCACATTTCGAAAGCTTCTATTCTCTTCTTGTGAAAACTATTTATCGTCCATGTTTCACTTTCATACATGGCTACACTCCATACAAACACTTTCAGAAACGACTTCCTGACACTTAAATCTATATTCGATGTTAACAAATTTCTCTTCTTCAGAAACGCTTTCCTTGCCATTGCTAGTCTACATTTCATATCCCCTCTACTTCGACCATCGTCAGTTATTTTTCTCCCCAAATATCAAAACTCCTTTCCTCATTTCCTAATCTAATTCCCTCAGCATCACCCGACTCAATTCGACTACATTCCATTATCCTCGTTTTGCTTTTGTTGATGTTCATCTTATATCCTCCTCCAAGACACAATCCATTACGTTCAACTGTTCTTCCAGGTCCTTTACTGTCTCTGACTATGGTTACGAAGGTTAATAAATCAGTCAAGAAGGTTAAGAGAGTGTTTCTGCAAGAAAGAGCGGATAAGCAGTTGTTCGCATCTCACTTACAGAGCGAACTGACGTCACTTGGTGCTAGTAACATGGACGTGGAGCAATTATGGGTAAAGTTTAAGAAGATTGTAAATCGTGTGTCTGGAGATTCACGTGTCTAGTAAATGGATTTCCACCGTGGTTTATCAACGACATTCGGAAAACGCTGAGGAAGCAGATATTGTTGTACTCTCGGCTGAGAAGAGAACACGCAAGTGACGACAAGCAAAGTTTGGTAGAGATTCGTGCGTCTGTCAAAAAAATCTATGTGCGAAGTCTACAGCAACTACATCCATCGTATCTTGCAAAAGATCTGCCAGAGAACCCGTGAAAATTCCGGTATTGTGTAAAATCGCTAAGCGCGTCTAACGCTTTCATCCAGTCACTCGTTGACCAGCCTGGTGTGGCAGATGAAGACAGCAAAACGAAAGCCAAACTTTTGAACTTTGCATTTAAGAAATCGTTCACACAGGAGAATAGAACGGTTTCCCAATACCACGACATAGTAATAAGCATCCCTGACTCAAAGAAGCTACTGAAAGAGTTGTAAATATATAGGCTAAATCACCAAGTCCGTGCGGATTTCCGATTCACTTTTATAAAAAGTAGTCTACTGCGCTCGCCCCTTACTTATCTTGTATGTGTCTCGAATCTCACGCCCAGTACAAAGTCCCAAGCGAGTGGAAAAAAGCGCAGGTAACTCCTGCATATAAGAAGGACAAAAGAACGGAACAGATAAATTTCAGACCAATAGCCCTAATATCGGTCTGGTGTAGAATCCTTGAACATATTCTCAATTGGAATATAGTAAAATTTTCTTGAGATTGAGAAGCTTATGCCCAAGAATCAGCACTGTTTATGAAGCATTGCTCGTGCGGAGGTCAGCTTGCCCTTTTCTCCTACGATATACTGCGAAATGTGGATGAAGGGCAATAGGCGGACTCCATATTTCTAGATCTCCGGTAAGCATTTTACACAGTGCCCCATTTCAGGCTGTTAACGAAGGTACCAGCATATGGAATAAATTCACAGATAAGTCAGTGGCTCGAAGACTTTCTAAGTTATAGAACCAAGAATTTTAGAAAAGTGTGGTAAAGGAGACGCTGATGCGACCTATTTTTTAGTACTGCTCGACTATTTGGGATTAGTGCCAAGTCGGCTTAAAGGAATACATTGAAGTAATTCGGAGGCGGGCTGCTGCATTTGTTACCGGTAGGTTCGAATAACATGTAAGTGTTTCGGATATGTTTCGGGAATCAAATGGGTGTCCCTGGACGGAAATTCTTTTCCCTTCACACTACTGAGAAAATTTAGAGAACCAGCATTTGAAGCTCACTACAGAACGATTCTGCCACCTAGAACGTACATTCGCCTAAAGACCACAAAAATAAGATAGAAAATAAATTGACACCCTAGCTGCAGACAGACGTTGATATACTTCATTGGGGACATGTTGAAAAATTGTGCCCCTACCGGGACTCGAACCCAGGATCTCCTGCTTACATGGCAGACGCTCTATCCATCTGAACCACCGAGGGCACAGAGCATAGTGCGCCTGCAGGGACTTATCCCTTGCACACTCCCCGTGAGACTCAGTTCCCAACATGTCCACACCACTAAATTCGTAGTGCTCCTAATACATATTTGCCCATCATACTCATTACTCGTGGCAGATTAATCTACCAAGTCCCATGAGAGTTTGGGCATAGCGTGTGCGTTCGCACAAGAAGGTCAATGGCCGGGAAGCCATATTTTAACTATATTGGAAGGTTGTATCTATTCCTGAAAGAACAGTTACTGTTGATGTCCATGCAACTTTCGTTAGAATGAAATGATAATTAAATGGAAACCCTAGCTGCAAACAGGCGTTGATATACTTCATTGGGGACATGTTGCAAATGTGTGCCCAAACTCTTACGGGACTTGGTAGATTAATCTGCCACGAATAATGAGTATGATGGGCAAACATCTATCAGACGCACTACGAGTGTAGTGGTGTCGACACGTTGGGAATGTGGGTCTTACGGGGAGCGTGCAAGGGATAAGTCCCTGCAGGCGCACTATCCACCTGTGACCTCGGTGGTTCAGATGGATAGAGCGTCCGCCATGTAAGCAGGAGATTCCGGGTTCGAGTCCTGGTCAGGGCACACATTTTCAACGTGTCCCCAATGAGGTATATCATCGCCTGTTTGCAGCTAGGGTGTCCATTTAATTATCATTTCATTCTAACGAAAGCTGCATGGTCATCAACGGTAACTTTTCTTTCGGGAACAGATACTACTTTCCTATAGATAGAAATTAATACTCGTATGGAGCCACGTAGACAGTCGTCTTCCCTCGCGAGTGGAACAGGAAAGGAAGTGAGCAGTAGTGGTGCAGAGTACCGTCCGCCAACATCGCACGGTGGCTCATGGAATACCCGTGTAGATGTAGATGAACTGTCGCGAGTCACTCGATGGTTCGATAGACAGATTTAGTGAAGCAAACGCCTTTTTTTCAAATCAGTATTAGGAAAAGACTGATTGGTGAAAGTCAAAATATTCCAGAAGGGGAACTCCTTACGCTGAAGTAGTTGATGCATGTCTGCCACAGTTTGCCGACCTTCGTTGAAAGCTTTGACCCAACGTGCCACTGTTCTGTACGGCAATCCCGATTCCCCGCACGCCTCTTGATCCAACTCCGTTGTTCCTCTTTCAAAAACTTGGTGACGCCGCTACGTTAGACCGCTCGCTTACAAGTGACTGAACGGGCGATTCCATTTGCTCGGAGGTAAGGTAGGTACGTCAACAACGTGTGCTATCAGCGTCAATAGTAGATTCCATTGCATAGTGTCTCCACAGCAGTGTTGCCACTATTTAAGTTCCAACCCTTCTCAAAGCATAACATCGAGTGAACTCGCTGAGGAAGACACGGGACTACTATTAGTCAGCTTGCCTCGCTTCCTCAGTGCAGGCGCAAGGCGCACGAGTGGAGCTTTCCTTACGAGAGAAAAATTCGAGTGATTTTTAGTTCAGCATAATGCTCTGTTCAATGGCACCTATTGTCTTAAAAAGAGGCCCATACTAAACTGATGAACAAATTCCGTCTTTTGTATTCATTGCTTATTGCGAAGATGATTATGCAATAAATAAATAAATGAAATAACTGCTGTTTACGATCTGTATTACGCAATTCGTCTGCTGTCTTCTACCATACATCTTTCTTTAACTTATTGCTTGTATAATCCGAATGAGTAATATCATGAAGCTAGGTTATCCTGAACAGAATGAATCAGGTATTGCATCAAAGCCAGATATGGCTGTTATCCTTTAGGAAGGATTTTTGCAGAGGCGCTTAAAACTTGTTTTATCCTAACTTTCAACATATAGCATTACTATATACTGCATCCAACTGACCCGTGCTGCTGGTTAAATCAACATTTAGCGTTATTGTGTGCGTACGAGAATACTTGGTTTGCTGGAAATGGATTATCCGTCTGATCTTCTAATATACGTGTAACTTCTCTGTGCACAAATGTATTAGAGAAATAACTATTGACTTATTCCCTCAGAATGCCAGATTAATACAGTAAGTATAATATGGATATTGGCACGTCTGATATGACCTGTATGTTTAAGCACATCCTTCTACAAAGACATTAGATTTATGCATAACATAAGTCACTAAAACGTATATAATGTTGTGTTGGCAGAAGAGCCAACACCGTGTTACAACTGGAGGCCGAAATGCACGCGTTTTAGCTCACGCAGGCTGGCGTGAGGACGAAAGAACTATACTGACGTGAGGTCTGGAACATAACAAGGAATGAGAATTCAGAAAGCGGACGTACTTATTTTGGTACTTAACTTTAATCCATTAATGATGAACGTCGCTCTTGACGGTACATAATTCACAATATTATCTGTTAGTAATTGAATATGGCGCCTTGCTAGGTCGTAGCAAATGACGTAGCTGAAGACTATGCTAAACTGTCGTCTCGGCAAATGAGAGCGTATGCAGATAGTGAACCATCGCTAGCAAAGTCGGCTGTACAACTGGGGCGAGAGCTAGGGAGTATCTCTAGACTAGACCTGCCGTGTGGCGGCGCTCGGTCTGCAATCACTGATAGTGGCGACACGCGGGTCCGACGTATACTAACGGACCGCGGCCGATTTAAAGGCTACCACCTAGCAAGTGTGGTGTCTGGCGGTGACACCAGATACAGGTTGTTACGAAAAGGTACGGCCAAACTTTCAGGAAACATTCCTCACACACAAATAAAGAAAAGATGTTATGTGGACATGTGTCCGGAAACGCTTAATTTCCAAGTTAGAGCTCATTTTTGTTTCGTCAGTATGTACTGAACTTCCTCGATTCACCGCCAGTTGGCCCAATTGAAGGAAGGTAATGTTGACTGCGGTGCTTGTGTTGACATGCGACTCATTGCTCTACAGTACTAGCATCAAGCACATCAGTACGTAGCATCAACAGGTTAGTGTTCATCACGAACGTGGTTTTGCAGTCAGTGCAATGTTTACAAATGCAGGGTTGGCAGATGCCCATTTGATGTATGGAATAGCACGGGGCAATAGCCGTGGCGCGGTACATTTGTATTGAGACAGATTTCCAGAACGGTGTCCCGACAGGAAGACGTTCGAAGCAATTGATCGGCGTCTTAGGGAGCACGGAACATTCCAGACTATGACTCGCGACTGGGGAAGACCTAGAACGACGAGGACACCTGCAATGGACGAGGCAATTCTTCGTGCAGTTGACGATAACCCTAATGTCAGCGTCAGAGAAGTTGCTGCTGTACAAGGTAACGTTGACCACGTCACTGTATGGAGAGTGCTACGGGAGAACCAGTTGTTTCCGTACCATGTACAACGTGTGCAGGCACTATCAGCAGCTGATTGGCCTCCACTGGTACACTTCTGCGAATGGTTCATCCAACAATGTGTCAATCCTCATTTCAGTGCAAATGTTCTCTTTACGGATGAGGCTTCATTCCAACGTGATCCAATTGCAAATTTTCACAATCAACATGTGTGGGCTGACGAGAATCCGCACGCAATTATGCAATCACGTCATCAACACAGATTTTCTGTGAACGTTTGGGCAGGTATTGTTGGTGATGTCTTGATTGGGCCCCATGTTCTTCCACCTACGCTCAATGGAGCACGTTATCATGATTTCATGCGGGATACTCTACCTGTGCTGCTAGAACATGTGCCTTTACAAGTGCGACACAACATGTGGTTCATACACGATGGAGCTCCTGCACATTTCAGTCGAAGTGTTCGTACGCTTCTCAACAACAGATTCGGTGACCGATGGATTGGTAGAGGCGTACCAATTCCATGGCCTCCACGCTCTCCTGACCTCAACCCTCTTGACTTTCATTTATGGGCGCATTTGAAAGCTCTTGTCTACGCAGCCCCGGTACCAAATGTAGAGACTCTTCGTGCTCATATTGTGGACGACTGTGATACAATACGCCATTCTCCAGGGCTGCATCAGCGCATCTGGGATTCCATGCGACGGAGGGTGGATGCATGTATCCTCGCCAACGGAGGACATTTTGAACATTTCCTGTAACAAAGTGTTTGAAGTCACGCTGGTACGTTCTGTTGCTGTGTGTTTCCATTTCATGATTAATGTGATTTGAAGAGAAGTAATAAAATGAGCTCTAAAATGGAAAGTAAGCGTTTCCGGACACATGTCCACATAGCATATTTTCATCTACATCTACATCTACATTGATACTCCGCAAGCCACCCAACGGTGTGTGGCGGAGGGCACTTTACGTGCCACTGTCATTACCTCCCTTTCCTGTTCCAGTCGCGTATGGTTCGCGGGAAGAACGACTGTCTGAAAGCCTCAGTGCGCGCTCTAATCTCTCTAATTTTACATTCGTGATCTCCTCGGGAGGTATAAGTAGGGGGAAGCAATATATTCGATACCTCATCCAGAAACGCACCCTCTCGAAACCTGGCGAGCAAGCTACAACGCGATGCAGAGCGCCTCTCCTGCAGAGTCTGCCACTTGAGTTTATTAAACATCTCCGTAACGCTATCACGGTTACCAAATAACCCTGTGACGAAACGCGCCGCTCTTCTTTGGATCTTCTCTATCTCCTCCGTCAGACCGATCTGGTACGGATCCCACACTGATGAGCAATACTCAAGTATAGGTCGAACGAGTGTTTTGTAAGCCATCTCCTTTGTTGATGGACTACATTTTCTAAGCACTCTCCCAATGAATCTCAACCTGGTACCCGCCTTACCAACAATTAATTTTATATGATCATTCCACTTCAAATCGTTCCGCACGCATACTCCCAGATATTTTACAGAAGTAACTGCTACCAGTGTTTGTTCCGCTATCATATAATCATACAATAAAGGATCCTTCTTTCTATGTATTCGCAATACATTACATTTGTCTATGTTAAGGGTCAGTTGTCACTCCCTGCACCAAGTGCCTATCCGCTGCAGATCTTCCTGCATTTCGCTACAATTTTCTAATGCTGCAACTTCCCTGTATACTACAGCATCATCCGCGAAAAGCCGCATGGAACTTCCGACACTATCTACTAAGTCCTTTATATATATTGTGAAAAGCAATGGTCCCATAACACTCCCCTGTGGCACGCCAGAGGTTACTTTAACGTCTGTAGACGTCTCTCCATTGATAACAACATGCTGTGTTCTGTTTGCTAAAAACTCTTCAATCCAGCCACACAGCTGGTCTGATATTCCGTAGGCTCTTACTTTGTTTATCAGGCGACAGTGCGGAACTGTATCGAACGCCTTCCGGAAGTCAAGAAAAATAGCATCTACCTGGGAGCCTGTATCTAATATTTTCTGGGTCTCATGAACAAATAAGGCGAGTTGGGTCTCACACGATCGCTGTTTCCGGAATCCATGTTGATTCCTACATAGTAGATTCTGGGTTTCCAGAAATGACATGATACGTGAGCAAAAAACATGTTCTAAAATTCTACAAGAGATCGACGTCAGAGATATAGGTCTATAGTTTTGCGCATCTGCTCGACGACCCTTCTTGAAGACTGGGACTATCTGTGCTCTTTTCCAATCATTTGGAACCCTCCGTTCCTCTAGAGACTTGCGGTACACGGCTGTTAGAAGGGGGGCAAGTTCTTTCGCGTACTCTGTGTAGAATCGAATTGGTATCCCGTCAGGTCCAGTGGACTTTCCTCTGTTGAGTGATTCCAGTTGCTTTTCTATTCCTTGGACACTTATTTCGATGTCAGCCATTTTTTCGTTTGTGCGAGGATTTAGAGAAGGAACTGCAGTGCGGTCTTCCTCTGTGAAACAGCTTTGGAAAAAGGTGTTTAGTATTTCAGCTTTACGCGTGTCATCCTCTGTTTCAATGCCATCATCATCCCGTAGTGTCTGGATATGCTGTTTCGAGCCACTTACTGATTTAACGTAAGACCAGAACTTCCTAGGATTTTCTGTCAAGTCGGTACATAGAATTTTACTTTCGAATTCAATGAACGCTTCACGCATAGCCCTCCTTACGCTAACTTTGACATCGTTTAGCTTCTGTTTGAGAGGTTTTGGCTGCGTTTAAACTTGGAGTGAAGCTCTCTCTGCTTTCGCAGTAGCTTCCTAACTTTGTTGTGGTACCACGGTGGGTTTTTCCCGTCCCTCACAGTTTTACTCGGCACGTACCTGTCTAAAACGCATTTTACGATTGCCTTGAACTTTTTCCATAAACACTCAACATTGTCAGTGTCGGAACAGAAATTTTCGTTTTGATCTGTTAGGTAGTCTGAAATCTGCCTTCTATTACTCTTGCTAAACAGATAAACCTTCCTCCCTTTTTTTATCTTCCTATTAACTTCCATGTTCAGGGATGCTGGAACGGCCTTATGATCACTGATTCCCTGTTCTGTACATACAGAGTCGAAAAGTTCGGGTCTGTTTGTTATCAGTAGGTCCAAGATGTTATCTCCACGTGTCGGTTCTCTGTTTAATTGCTCGAGGTAATTTTCGGATAGTGCACTCAGTATAATGTCACTCGATGCTCTGTCCCTACCACCCGTCCTAAACATCTGAGTGTCCCAGTCTATATCTGGTAAATTGAAATCTCCACCTAAGACTATAACATGCTGAGAAAATTTATGTGAAATGTATTCCAAATTTTCTCTCAGTTGTTCTGCCACTAATGCTGCTGAGTCGGGAGGTCGGTAAAAGGAGCCAATTATTAACCTAGTTCGGTTATTTAGTGTAACCTCCACCCATAATAATTCACAGGAACTATCCACTTCTACTTCACTACAGGATAAACTACTACTAACAGCGACGAACACTCCACCACCGGTTGCATGCAATCTATCCTTTCTAAACACCGTCTGTACCTTTGTAAAAATTTCGGCAGAATTTATCTCTGGCTTAAGCCAGCTTTCTGTACCTATAACGATTTCAGCTTCTTTGTGTGTGAGGAATGTTTCCTGAAAGTTTGGCCGTACCTTTTTGTAACACCCTGTATATAGCATTAGAGCATACGCTACCGCCAACTGGCGGTGAATCGAGGAAGTACAGTACATACTGACGAAACAAAAATGAGCTGTAACATGGAAATTAAGCGTTTCCGGACACATGTCCACATAACATATTTTCTTTCTTTGTGTGTGAGGAATGTTTCCTGAAAGTTTGGCCGTGCCTTTTTGTAACGCCCTGTATAATATGTTCTTAATCATATTTATCATCATTCAGAGTGTATAGATTTTCATTGTTCGTTATATTAGATTGAGGACACTGATTAATGTTACCGTTGTTTCATAAATATACACATAAAAATCCTATTTCCCAACATTTGCCCCATAAGCTCTTATTTTGTTATAAGAAAATAAAGTGGAGTAATTAGACGTGAATTACTGTGAAAAGTGGTGTGTGTGTGTGTGGGGTGAGGGGGGGGGGGGGGAAACTGAAAAAGAATTTAACTTCAGATCTGACAGTTGCAATATATTAGTGAGCACACGGTGACTGTGCCAACAAACAATCACGCTATAAATACGACTGTTGCAGTAACGTAATTTTGAATTCGACAGAAAAGAGGGATAGCAATTTAACAGCCAATTTCAACAAGTTTATGGGTGTAACTAATAAAGCTCACCAAAATATGTCACTCTAGAGATAAAATCGACCACGTTCATTTTATCAATGAATCGTCACTGCAG
Organism: Schistocerca piceifrons; assembly: GCF_021461385.2. Lineage (NCBI taxonomy): Eukaryota > Metazoa > Arthropoda > Insecta > Orthoptera > Acrididae > Schistocerca > Schistocerca piceifrons. Next base: position 688,981 of record NW_025729183.1, read on the forward strand.
TTCTTCCATGTTGCTACGCAAACAGGAAGACCGTCTAAAATTGTAAATATTTATTCTATGTATGACAAGCTGGAACGTATGTCACAGATCTGCAACTACAACCTGTTTTGAGAAAGAAGACATAATTTCACTATCGCCAATGTCAGGAAAAACCTACAATATAGTGCATTAAATGCCGTGCACCACTTCTTATTTTATATGTAGCTGGTATCTGCACAGACATCATTCGTGATCTTGCAGCTCTCGAAGCATGAAGTTATAATTAAATCTAGACCTTTCGCTGCTTACAGGCGTTGCTAAATATCACCGGGGACAGTTGAAAAATGTGTGCCCCGACCGGGAATCGAACCCGGGACCTCCTGCTTACATGACAAACGCTCTATCGGACTGAGCCTGTATAGATATCATTGGTGATCTTGCAGCTCTCGAAGAATGAAGTTATACTTAAATCTAGACCTTTCGCTGCTTGATAAATATCAACGGGGACTGCTTGCTTTTGTTATTTCATACTGTTCCATAAGAAATAGTAAGATAGTATTGACACTTAAATAGTGACATTGTGTTAAGTGCATGTATTTACAGCAAAGACCTTCCAGAAGGGTGAGGTATTTTTCAAAAACTGTGTAAATAAAAAAAGGAAAGAATATTATATACATGTAACTTTCATTATAATTAAAAGATAAATTAAAGTTTTCATTAAAAATAAAATTAAAAATAATCTGGGTTAAATGCTGCGTGTATTTACAACGAAATCGAGCTGACGCGCACTCTGCCGCTGAAAGCTCAGTGCTGGGGCCGTGGCCAGTAGGCATCTACATCTACATGGATACTCTGCAAATCACATATAAGTGCCTGGCAGAGGGTTCATCGAACCACCTTCACAATTCTCTTTTATTCCAATGTCGTACAGCGTGCGGGAAGAATGAACACCTATATCTTTCCGTACGAGCTCTGATTTCCCTTATTTTATCTTTGTGATCGTTCCTCCCTATGTAAGTCGGCGTCAACAAAATATTTTCGCATTCGGAGGAGAAAGTTGGTAATTGAAATTTCGTGAGAAGATTCCGTCGCAACGAAAAACGCCTTTCTTTTAATGATGTCCATCCCAAATCCTGTATCATTTCTGTGGCACTCTCTCCTATATTTCGCGATAATACAAAACGTGCTGCCTTTCTTTGAACTTTTTCGATGCACTCAGTCAGTCCTATCTGGTAAGGATCCCACACCGCGCAACAGTATTCTAAAAGAGGACGGACAAGCGTAGTGTAGGCAGTCTCCTTAGTGGGTCTGTTACATTTTCTAAGTGTCCTGCCAATGAAACGCAGTCTTTGGTTAGCCTTCCCCACAACATTTTTTATGTGTTCCTTCCAAATTAAATTGTTCGTAATTGTAATACCTAGGTATTTAGTTGAATTTAAGGGTTTTAGATTAGACTGATTTATCATGTAACCGAAGTATAACGCGTTTTTTTTTAGGACTCATGTGGATGACCTCACACTTTTCGTTATTTAGGCTCAACTGCAACTTTTCGCAGCAGGCAGCAGGCCATGGTATCCTACCAATAAATCGAATCATGTCATTCGGTTTACCTACAACCGTGCGTACGCGATAGCTCCACGCACTTATATTTCCATATGTTTGTACGATTTTAAGTAACGGTACCCCAGATGCGACTCATTCATCATGTAGTCATTTGCACGGTTCACAGCATGTACAGGTCGCCTCTCCTAAGAGTCGTCAAGTGCGTTTTCTCTGGTGTTTCTGCAGATAGTCTCGGTTTCCCTTTTGCGTTGTGTAGCGGGAGGCAGCCCAGACAAACACTACTCGTCACGTATTTCATACGACGCCCAATGTCGACGGAGAGAGTCGGTTTGTTTCGTGTTACAAACAAATTGATCTTTAAAGTGGATTTTATTTGCCCAACCGATAGAGCAGTCCCCGATTAGTTTAGTGCAATATCTGTTTTGGCGATTTATCTCATTATAAATATGCAAAATGTTGTGTTGGCTGAAGAGCCAACACCGTTTTACGAGGGGAGGCCGATATACACGCGTTTTAGCTCATGCAGGCTGGCGTGAGGAGGGAAGGACTATACTGACGTGAGATCTGGAACATGACAAGGAATTGGAATTCAGAAAGTGGACGTAATTAGTTTGATACTTATCTTTAATCCATTAATGATGAACGTCGCTCTTGACGGTACATGATTCGCAATATCATCTCTTCAGAATACATTCATAGTTGCTGAATATGGCGCCTTGCTAGGTCGTATCAAATGACATAGCTGAAGGCTATGCTAAACTGTCGTCTCTGCAAATGAGAGCGTATGTAGTCAGTGAACCATCGCTAGCAAAATCGGCTGTACAACTGGGGCGAGTCTCTCAAGACTAGACCTTCCGTGTGGCGGCGCTCGATCTGCAATCACTTACAGTGGCGACACGCGGGTCCGACGTATACTAACGGACCGCGGCCGATTTAAAGGCTACCACCTAGCAAGTGTGGTATCTGGCGGTAACACCACACAACCAGTCACTTTTTTTTTAGTTTTTTGATACGATTTATTCATCCATGAACATGTTTACGAGCCGCTGCAGGCTCATCATCAGATGGAGGTGTTACAAGAACGTTATACCGTCGACCAAGTGCAGCTACACGCAGTGCGATGACTGCACTGCCTTGCGGTATCCGTGTCAAATCTCTTTCTGTAATGTACATTATTACGCTATATACACTAATATAGACAGTATTTAGCTGGACTTGGTTTTACACTCATTTACAGAAAGTAAACTAAAAACTAAAACTAAAAAAAGCGACTAGTTGTTATTACCAGATAAATCGCCAACTTAAAACAGCCGCAGTTCGTCATCCACAATGGATATACTGAAAATATCTGTTTTATTGAGATGTGTTAAGCCTCAAAGCCCTAGGTGCGGTCTCACAGACCGCCGGCGTTCATTGTTACCCTGCCGCTAACGCACAGCGGTGGGGTAGGAGATTGCAGCGTTGTCTGCTTGTTACTTCCCGAACCTGAAGAGGGTTCCTTCGTCAGTAGCCACTTTAGTGCGACGTGAACCCTTTGCTATTACTGCTTCTTTCATGCTAGCGGTCCCCGAGACCGCACCTGCGACTTATGTGTTACGTATTCAGTAGCCAAGTCTTCACCTGCTGTTCGTGTTACGAACCTTGACTTTGAGGATATTGTTTTCAAATGGTTTGAGTACAGTTTAGGAAGTGGTGTTGAATTAGATAATGACAACGAAAGTGAAAGTGAATATAATTCAGAATAGAAACAGTGCGAAAGTAAACACGAATTTGTTTTGTCACCTGTGAAATCCTTGAATGAAACAAGATATCAAAGTAACGAAGACAGAAATGTACAGGCTGAATATTTAGCTAAAGGTTCTGCTAGAAATATATTTAGTTGAAAGATATGTCGCCCGCCTCTTCCAAAGATGGCCATTGGCATTATTTTTCCGCGTGTTGGATAGAAGTGCGGTGAACACCTTTGTCCTTCACAATTCCTAGAAAAACGATACTCAGGTGAGCCGCTTTAATTTTTTGTGAAGCTTGCAATCTCGTATGTGGCACCAAGGATCAAACGCGAGTCTAAACTATTACATAGCCCGTGAACTTCGTGTACCCTTCGCCGTGTTTTGAGTGTATCGGAAACAAGACTAGAAGTCGTTGTAGAACAACTGGAGAAACGCAAAATATGCTCCACCTTTGACCCAGAAAAGAAGAGAAAGAGGTCTTACATTTGTCATTGGTGCAAGAATCCAATCTAACTTGATTTCTCTACAAAAATTTTCATAGATTGCAAAGAAAACGTCTGAGAAGTAAACTAAAAACCTGAAAATTACTAGCGTAATTTCCATTTTTTCAAATGTTTCATGGAATTTTTTATATTTTTATTATTACATGTATAATAAACAATAAACATATAGGAAAAAGTTTAATCTAGGGTGCAGCATATTTGAGTTTTTATAGCTTCACCATTATCATGTAATGTTACGTTCATTTTGTGCAGTTTTCTACTTGAATGCATTTTTTCGTAAAAATAAACGTTAAAATTTGTTTGAATATATTTTTTGTGTGGTATTAAAGTAGCCTTTTTCATTAAAAAATTGAACTATTTCACTGAAACGGCTAAACGCAGTTTTTATGGATATTTCAACATAGCGGTCTGTCGGACCACACCTGGGTCAGAGCGCGGAAAAAAAAAACAAGACTTGGGAAGCTGTAAGGGACAATGGAACTCGAAGAATGAACAGGACTCCAGCAGCGAATGACTGCCACTGCTGCGTCGTTGCTCGCTTGCTTTTTACTCTTCTTGTTTCACTGTTCCTGTTAATACCTACTGGTAAAACCAATATCGCTCTGGAGTAATGTTGGACGGTTCTATCGATAGGCCAAGTGAAATTCCGCTTTAATAATCGGTTTGTTAAACGGGAAACAAGCCGATCCTCTCCGTTGACGGCGTCGCATGAAAGACGTGCTGAGCTCTGCTTGTTTGGGGTGACTCCAGCTAGACAGTAGGAACACAAGTAGCAAACACCTGCTGACACACTGGAGAAAATGCGCCTGACGACGACTCTCAGCAGACGCGCCCTGCAGCTCACAATCTGTTTACGAATATTTTTATTTTGCAATACCGTGTCTCGCGACGCACTCGTAGTTCTGCTTTGCTGACGACAGATGCCAACGTTTCCCAATATAAGGGTAATTACCCTCTGGGGAACGATATGGAAATTTCTCAGGAGTAAAAACAAAACAGGCCCGATTATGGTTCATCGAGACAACCACTGCCGAATAAAGACCTATAGCAGACTTTTCCACACATTGCAGTGTTTATCAGAAAGCAATGCCTGCCCTACGAAAAACTGCCATCCACTTAGCAGTCGGCACAATCTTTTGTAATTTCTTGAAATCGAGCAAAGTACCTCCCTGGTTCGTCTGTCATCCAATTGGCTTGCTTCATATCCAACCTACTTCATTTTAAATTAAAAATGTCAGCGTTGGCCATAATATTGATGGTTTATTGATAGCAAAATCGATTTTCAATCACTTAGTGATCATCTTCAGTGCTGTGGTGTACAAATTAAACTCATAGGCACTGGTATCTAGTTGTTATCAGTAACCAAAGCTGAGAAACGATCACAATCTCGTCAGTTTCTCAGCTTTGGTTACTGATAACAACTTGATACCAGTGCCTATGAGTTTAATTTGTACACCACAGCACTGAAGATGATCACTAAGTGATTGAAAATCGATTTTGCTATCAATAAACCATCAACATTACGGCCAACGCTGGTCTTCCTTTAAATTTAACATATATGGTCGTTGTGCACACAGCACTCCATGGAGTCGCCAATCAACAACTTCCATTTCATTTACGACACCTTCGCTGTTTCATTATTCACTCGTTTCTCTTTCTGTCTGAGCGAGTAATTTGTGCCAGGCGTCACTTTGAACACAGTGATTACAAGAAAAATTTCACGGCCGGAGTGGCCGTGCGGTTCCAGGCGCTACAGTCTGGAGCCGAGCGACCGCTACGGTCGCAGGTTCGAATCCTGCCTCGGGCATGGATGTGTGTGATGTCCTTAGGTTAGTTAGGTTTAATTAGTTCTACGTTCTAGGCGACTGATGACCTCAGAAGTTAAGTCGCATACTGCTCAGAGTCATTTGAATAAAATTTCAGTTCCACGCACATCGGAAACTTCACTTTTGTGAAACCGAGGGACCGAGCGATCTTGGAGTTTGACTTGGTGCATCAAACCGAATGAGAAACAGGTAGTATTGTTTTATTGCTTTATCATTTCCTGATTCAACGAAACGCGTACAATATAAATGAATGGTACTATATCGTTACAAAAAAATTTTTAAGTCTCAAACGTTTATGATGTATACAAGCAGATTTGAATGTCTGTAGCCGACCTTCCTATAAATTTTCATTCCTCGCTTCAGTCCGCATGTATACATAAAAGTTAATGAGTTCTACTTGTTTAAATGTTAACTGAACATGTAGAGTTTCATCCGCAGCTGCCGTTTCTTGTGTTCAGGCCCCCCCCCCCCCCCTTATATACAAAGCCACTGAGAAGCGCTTCCCCTTCTCCTGGGCGCCTACAGACGTGCAGCGCCACGGCGCTCCTGTGGCGCTCACTGGCACTCGGTGGCAGTAGCGCCACTGGGCCACCGCTGGGGAGCAGGGCTACCAACCGCGGCCTACACGCGACGACCCCCGGATGCACTGCCGACCGGCCGAGCAGCGGCTGGCGCCTCGTTAAAAAGTCGTGTCGTACTCGGTTTGCTGTTATTTGGTAGTATAGTCTGTCGGTAAACTGAAGAGCGAGCGAGTCCCTACTCTGTCAATCCAGCTACGTCACAAGGCGTTTCTACAGGCTGTTTCACAACGTAGAACCGACCCTGCACGGCGCGCGCTTTAAATCTGTGGCGACGCCGTGTACAAATACGTCTCGGCTGCGTTTATTTGTAGAAAAATGCATTAAGACCATAATGAATACAGAAAACGATAGCTTCTTCCGAAACACAATAATATTAACATAAGAACGGAAGTCAGGATTCTACTATAAACATAGGGCCGAATGGCTGTTCATGTGAATGTAAGTTCCTCTATTGCTATTCGTAAAACGAACCCCATATAACGCAATCAATATTTAGAATTTAAGGCTTGTTCTTACTTTGTGTTTCTACTAAAAGGTAGAAGTTTTCTTTGAAGGACTGCATTGAAACTTAACAAATGGTTCAAATGGCTCTGAGCACTATGGGACTCAACATTTTAGATCATCAGTCCCCTAGAACTTAGAACTAATTAAACCTAACTAACCTAAGGACATCACACACATCCATGCCCGAGGTAGGATTCGAACCTGCGACCGTAGCGGTCGCGCGGTTCCAGACTGTAGCGCCTAGAACCGCTCGGCTACCCCGGCCGGCGAAACTTAACAATTCTTGCAACAAAGTAAGCAGAAATTTATAATTTTGTGTGTTGTATTAGTCCGATTTGCACTACTTTTTTGTCACTGTCTTCATAAACATGTCTCAAAAGTATGTGTTCAATGTTATGCGTATTGGGCGTTTACTCTGTTGTCAGCTGTCAAAAAGGTTACATGTGTTGTGGTAGCAACAACGAATATTTGTTTTGTACAAAAATAGATTAGAGAATCTGTATTATTTTTTGTTATAAGAATGGAATAAAGTGTATGAAATTTTTAGAGACGTTAAATATTGCTTTTGGTGAGCCTGTTATGAGTAAATCAAGGACATACAAGTGGTACAAACATTTCAAAGCAGGCCTTAAAGGACAGCGGTTTTACAAGCATGAATGAGATTAAAAATGCACAGTTAAGAAACCTATAAACTATCCCGAAGAAACAGTTCCTAAAGTGTTTCGGGAATTGGGAAAAGCACTGGCATAAGTGTATAGCATGTAATAGGGAATATTTTGATGAGGATAACATTGCTATGGATTAACAAATAAAGTTCTTACCAAAAAATAAAAATTAATATGTGAACGCACCTCGTACGTCAAGCTTTTTGTTTAGAAGTCCAGAACCGGTGTACATGTTTCGAAGAAAATTTCAGCAGCGTTTAGAATAGCTATTGCGCACATGGTTTAAGCAATATGTCTCAGGATAAGGTGAATAGTGACCGAGATAGAGATTTAGTGTTCCATAAACAACAAAGGTTTTACATGATTTTGAAACTCTATAACGATGGGTTTTCTACCAAAATTATTAGTTTTCCTTCGTGGCGATTCCAGTAAACCACGCGGCTTATTTTCACGTTCCTTCTTTATGCGTCCTATCGCGCGAGGCTGACGTTAGCATAAATTGCAGCCCTTTGATTGGGACTGGTAATATTAGCCAACAGTTCTTTATGGGTCGCCTCTTTAATACACGCTGTAATAACATTAGAGACGATCGAACGCTCGTTACTCCGCAAATACCTCCTTCGTATTCTCCACATTTTCTTGCAAAGCTAGACGATTATCCATCACTTCCGGATATCGAAGTATATCAGTAAGTATACAAAGTTAACTGACTGACACTGACTTGCTCGCTCTTGAGTTTACAGACAGACTGTACAGTCGTGGGTTGGGTTGATTTGACGGAAGAGATCAAGCAGCGAGGTCATCGGTTTCATTTGATTAGGGAAGGATGGGGAAAGAAGTCGTCCGCGCCCCTTCAAAGCAACCCTTCCGGCATCTGCCTGAAGCGATTTAGGGAAATCACGGAAAACCTAAATCAGGATGGCCGGACGCGGGGTTGAACCGTTGTCCTCTCGAATGCGAGTCCAGTGTGCTAGCCACTGCGCCACCTCGCTCGGTTTACGGTCGAGGAGGTCATACTATTGGCTAGAGACGAAAGTCAGTACACAATATGTCATATTTAAAGCTGAAAAACATCAATCGATATGCAGTATGGTGTGAGGAATATTCAGACAAACTGCAGAAAATTGAAGTTTCCACTGGAAGTTGGAGGCAAACGTTGGTGAGCGTCACACACATTTCTTCCCGCTTCTGTAGGGTGTCTTGACATGTCATATAACCCACAAGTCCTCAAAGACTCTTCAAATATATATGTCTCGATCACGAACAAAACTGTGCGCTACGCAGCAAGTTTTTGTAATATCTTTACCAAATTCTGGAGGTACATTCAAAGCCTGATCAAAAATTGTGCACTCTTTAGCAAGAATGCCAAAAGTACATTCAACATATGTTCTAACCCTACAGAAACGATCTTAAAACTCTCTGAAAAGAAATTGTGTCCGAGTTAACGCAGTAAGAAAGATGACGTACCAAAGCATTAATTACCAACCTTTACAAGAGGAAAGTAATCATAGCCTTCGTACAACTGGCCGCTCTGGGGAAATTTAATCTCATTGTCACTCAAATTCTTATGAAGCAACGAATTCTTGATCACAGATCAACCTGCTGATGTTCTGCTTGCTCCAGCGTCAGTGAATCTGAGTCTGGTAGAATCACAGCCAGGAAACAAAGACTGCACTTCGTTGGCAGAACGCTTAGAATATTGGCAGGACACTTGGAATATTGCTGCGCAGTGTGGGATCCTTCCCAGGTAGGATTGACGGAGGATATCGAAAAAGTGCAAAGATGGGCAGCCCGTTTCGTGTTATCGCGCAATAGGGTTGAGTGTCGCTGATATGATACACGAGTTGGCGTAGCAGTCACTGAGACAAAGGCGGTTTTCTTTGCGGCGATATCTATTTACGAAATTTCAATCACCAACTTTCTCTTCCGAATGTGAAAATATTTTCTTGACACCCACCTATGTAGGGAGAAATGATCATCATAATAAAATAAGAGATATCAGAGCTCGAACGGTAAGATCTAGGTGTTCCTTATTCCCACACGCCATTCGAGAGTGGAATGGTAGCGAAGTAGTACGAAAATGGTTCGCTGAACCCTCTGCCAGACACTTAAGTGTGAATTGCAGAGTAACCACGTAGATGTAGATGTAACTATTTTAGCTGTGGTTGCCCCAGTTTTAAAATTATCTTTAGCCATAGCTGTCTTTTTAGTGTCATATTATTATAATTCCGTCACCAGCGTGATTTTTAGTCGATAATGTCTTGTTGTTTAGTGGTCTGAATCTACTAAAATTAGTTAAAATGAGTATGGTCGCAGTTGAGAAAATTCGCTTTGTACGTACCGTGCGACGTACGAGGTCATGCGCTTCGAGGGTAACGTCTTCCGGCTGGGAGCGGTGGCGCACTCCTGTAACCCAAGCGACTGGGGGGGCCGTTGTGTGGGAGAAAACTGTGCCTATGTACGCAGATTCGATCGTTCTGTGAGCTCAAGAACGACCGCGGTGCCGTCCGTGAGCATTTGGTGGGGGGTGCGAGCGGATTTCTCGTGCCTGCCAGCCGCCTGATGAACGGGGCGCTGCTTGCCTTGCGACGCCGTACGAAACGCAGCCGAGGCCGATCGAGACAGTAAGACGCGACGTGCTATGAGAGCGAACTGCGCAGCGAAGTCTCAGCCAGGGAGCCGAGGCCCGGAGTAGTCGCTAGCGAGGCGGTGGTAGCTCGCAGTCCAGGAGGTTAAAGGCGCGGGAGTAGGCGCCGTTCCACCACACAACAACTTTTTCTCTCGCATTTGCTACTAGTACTGCGCTGCACATTTTTACTGCCCACTACGAACCATGCACAACTTTTTCTCTCGCATTTCCTTGCTTGCTACTAGTACTGCGCTGTACATTTTTACTGCCCACAACGAACCTCCCATTTAAAGCTTCCTGGCACGTGGGATTCGAAACCGGAACTTATGCCTTTGTTCTGACGACTGAGCTGTACAGTGCCGACTTAACGCCTAGCGGCGGGACACCGGATGGTTTCTAATAATCGGCTGGCCAATCGGATCTTTCAGTCGAAAGTAACCAGTCTCTGCGGCCACGTCGGCGTTATGGATGTTCGTCACCACTCTCCGGGTTTAATTGGTTTCACATAAAGTGAGATAATCGACTGACACAAGTCTCTGGCCGTAACATCAAGTTTATTCATTTTTTTCACGCAGTTTCCTAGCAGGAGTGTTCCCACTTAAATATTTGTTCAGAGTCCTCAGTTAACATTTGGGTCATGAGTACGGCTGCCATCTTTTTTAGAGACAAATAATGTAGTTTATTACAAGGAGAGGTAAATAGAAGTATATTTCTATAAATGATATATTTTCAAAATTTGTGTGTTTAATTACTCGGTTCTAGGCGTGAAGTCCGGAACCGCGCGACTGCTACGGTCGCAGGTTCGGATCCTGCCTCGGGCATGGATGTGTGTGATGTCCTTAGGTTAGTTAGGATTAAGTAGTTCTAAGTTCTAGGGGACTGATGACCTCAGATGTTAAGTCCCATAGTGCTCAGAGCCGTTTGAGCCGTAATTACTCGAATAGGAATTTTTTGTCCTTTGGGAATAAATATCAATTTTGGATAGTTAATGCTACATTGTAACAATTTATTGAAGCTCTGTCCCTCTCTTCCTGCCGTTTTGAACCCATCACCGATAATTCTCTTTTGGTTAATGTTACGGCGATTGACCAGGAAGTACATAGGATACAGTGTCTTTTAATTATTCGATGACTTAATCAATCGTTTTTAAAGGATATTTTGCCACTTCCTGTAAATACTTTTTGGTGAAAAATATTAGTAACCATTTGTTAATATTCTTTGGGTGGTGAACAAGCCCAGGATTCGACTTAGACCTGTGCACGGAAACCGTTTGAAAACGACTTTCAGAGAGGCCGGCGGCACCGACAGAAAGCCTGCGGACTTTACACAAACAATGAATAACTGAGTCAGTATGCAAAATTGCGCCAACGGCCTTGCCGCAGTGGTAACACCGGTTCCCGTTAGATCACCGAAGTTACGCGCTGTCGGGCTGGGCTAGTACTTGGATGGGTGACCATCCGGTCTGCCGAGCTCTGTCGGCAAAGCGGGCTGCACTCAGCCCTTGTGAGCCAAACTCAGGAGCTACTTGATTGAGACGTAGCGGCTCCGGTCTCAGAAACTGGCATACGGCCGGGAGAGTGGTGTGCTGACCACATGCCCCTCCTTATCCCCATCCAGTGACGCCTATGGGCTGAGAATGACACGGCGGCTAAGAATTTAACAGTTTTTACATAGTTGAAATAATTTAAAAAGGATGTGTAATGAATGTAGATGACGTTGGTTGCACTGCTGAAAAAAATTTGCTGGCAAAAAAAGATCGGTTCCATTTTTGTTTGCTGTCAACCTAACCTGACTTTTCCGATTCCTGTACATGTGCTCAGTACAGTGTATAACATTGGTTCTAAAAACTCTGCTGACAGTTTTTGTTATATTTGTGGTGAATAAATGATTAAAAACACCAAAAAACAAAAAAAAAAATGGTTCAAATGGCTCTGAGCACTATGGGACTCAACTGCTGAGATCATTAGTCCCCTAGAACTTAGAACTAGTTAAACCTAACTAACCTAAGGACATCACACACATCCATGCCCGAGGCAGGATTCGAACCTGCGACCGTAGCGGTCTCGCGGTTCCAGACTGCAGCGCCTATAACCGCACGGCCACTTCGGCCAGCACCAAAAAACATTATAGACTTTGTGAGAAAGGTTTATCTATCATACTTTGGATCTAAACTTGGTGATCAAGATAAATATTGAGCGTCGCGTAAAGTATGTTAGGTGTTTGTTGATCTGAGAAAACGGTCCAAAAAGGAGAAAAAAGCCTTTAGATTTCGTTCCTGTGATATGGAGGGAGCCAAGAAATCATTATGATGGTTGCTACTTTTGCAGTGTTGATGTTACTGGTCATAATTCGAAAAACTAGAAGGTAATAAGCTACCCTAACCTTCCATCCACCATCCGACCAGTAGGGCATGGTTAAGATTTGCCGGTTCCTGAACCACCAGATGATTTAAATTCTATTCCAACAGAAGTATTTTCTGATGTACAATCTGATTTAGATGAACCAGATGATGATGAACTCCACTGTAATACAGAAAGTCTAAGGCACGGATTGTTTACTCAAATCGAGCTTAACGATTTGGTTAGGGATCTAGGTTTAACGAAAGAAAATGCTGAATTGCTTGGCTCTCGATCAAAAGAAAAGAACTTATTGGCAGTTGGAACCAGCAAATACATGTATAGAAAGAGAGAGCAACAATTTTCCAAGTTTTTTTTTTTTTAAACAAGAATGTAATTCAGTGTACTGCTCACACATTCCCAGTCAGGTGATTGAGTTTGATATTGAATACATAAAGGAAGACTGAGGGCAGTTTATTGATTCATCCAAAACTAGTGATGGAAAAATGCTACCAAGGCCCCTGGAACACCAACATGATGGGGGACTAATGTTGGTCACTTCACAGAGAAGTTCAGCAAGCGACCCATCGCAGAAAAAGCTATGCCAGAAGCTTTTTTTTAAAAAAAAAGAAAGAGAGAGAGAGAAAGAAAATAACAAATCAATTCCAGTTGACAAGTGAAATCTCTATTATCACGTATCATTGTTTTAAGCAGCTTACTGTAAATACACACCATGCTTATGTTGTAGCAAAGTGTTTCATTAATTTCCGCGTTTACCATATAGCATAGGATTCTTATACTATATAAGAAAAAGCATATTGCTCGAACACTATGGGTGACACGAAAAACTAAAGCTAGATTTGGATTCAGCTCATAAAAATCTATAAAGATCAGCTATCAAAGTAAAAAAAAAGGTTTTTTTAATTTTTGTGAAGTTTAGTTGGCCTGTGTAATTCAACCGATAAGAAAACATACAAGGGAATGAGGGGATAGTTTTCCAACAACCGACTGAATCGATCGTTTTTATTAGTTTGTTCCCATCAGTGCCCACGACTTGCCGACGCACCTTCATTTCCGTCAGGACCTCTTTTTTGCATGCTTCTCTCCAAAGAATATTTTATTAAATGCGTAAATTTCCAAATTTGTCAGCGTAGTCCACTTCTGTCCATCACAGAATGAACTATTGCGTAATGCCTGATAGCGTGTCCTATGTATCTACCCTTTCTTGTAGTCTGCTTGTGCCACGGAGGTCTTCTCTACACGATTCACTTCAGTAGCTCTTCAGCAACCACTCATCAAATTTTCTATTTTCCCTGACAGAAACCACATTTCAAGGGCTTTAGCTTTTCGTTTTGTTGTTTGCACTTCGCATCGTCCACATTTCACTGATACATAACGCTGCACACACCCCTCCGCATAAGATCCACTGTTTTCTTGATTTGACAACTTTATTTTTATTTAAACTGCCTGTCGCCACAGTCCTCAGTTAACCGAAGCGCTGGACGTCGTGTGCTCCATCTCTCTGTGTTATCGTGTTTGAACTGTTCGTGTATAGTATTTCATGAGTCACTGATGAGCTTGAACCAGCGTGGAGCACCGCCTAAAATCCACATACGAGGCCGGACGGCGTGTCAGAAGAAAATTTCATTCTAGAAGCATCCCCCAGGCTGTGACTAAGCCATGTCTCCGCAATATCCTTTCTTTCAGGAGTGCTAGTTCTGCAAGGTTCGCAGGAGAGCTTCTGTAAAGTTTGGAAGGTAGGAGACGAGGTACTGGCAGAAGTAAAGCTGTGAGGACGGGCCGTGAGTCGTGCTTGGGTAGCTCAGTCGGTAGAGCACTTGCCCGCGAAAGGCAAAGGTCCCGAGTTCGAGTCTCGGTCCGGCACACAGTTTTAATCTGCCAGGAAGTTTCATTTCAGCGCACACTCCGCTGTAGAGTGAAAATTTCATTCTAGAATTTATGATTTGTTCAGAAATCAACTTAGAATGTGTTCAAAAATATATAAAAGCCAACATGGATGCGTTTCGAAATCATATGAATAATCGATAGACCAACGTGCGTTGGATGCTAGGCGCTTTGTGAAAAAAGGTTTTTTTTCTTCAAGAATATGTATTTGATGCCCCCTGCAATTGCCGGGCGGGGCAGATACTCCGGTTTGCCCCCGCCTAGATCCGGGCTTGCTCAAAAGGCAGTACTCTTCTGGTGCTTTTAGCGTCTCATTTCCTAATCTAATGCTCCCGACACCATAAGATTTATCGATGTTCATCTAATAACATTTCTCCAGTGCACTATCAGCTCCATACAGCCAATCTTCCGAGCCCTTTGCTATCCCATTCAGAATTGCAATATCTCCGGCAAACCGCAACATATTTATTTCTTCTCCCTAAAGTTCGATTTCTTCCCACATTTCTCCTCGGTACCCATTACTGCCTCCCCCCATTAACCATGGACCTTGCTGTTGGTGGGGAGGCTTGCGTGCCTCAACGATACAGATAGCCGTACCGTAGGTGCAACCACAACAGAGGGGTGTCTGTTGAGAGGCCAGACAAACGTGTGGTTCCTGAAGAGGGGCAGCAGCCTTTTCAGTAGTTGCAGGGGCAACAGTCTGAATGATTGACTGATCTGGGCTTGTAACACTAACCAAAATGGCCTTGCTGTTCTGGTACTGCGAACGGCTGAAAGCAAGGGGGAACTACAGCCGTAATTTTTCCCGAGGGCATGCAGCTTTACTGTATGATTAAATGATTATGGCGTCCTCTTGGGTAAAATATTCCGGAGGTAAAATAGTCAACCATTCGGATCTGCGGGCGGGGACTACTCAAGAGGACGTTGTTATCAGGAGAAAGAAAACTGGCGTTCTACGGATCGGAGCGTGGAATGTCAGATCCCTTAATCGGGCAGGTAGGTTAGAAAATTTAAAAAGGGAAATTGATAGGTTAAAGTTAGATATGGTGGGAATTAGTGAAGTTCGGTGATAGGAGGAACAAGACTTTTGGTCAGGTGAATACAGGGTTATAAATGCAAAATCAAATAGGGGTAATGCAGCAGTAGGTTTAATAATGAATAAAAAAATAGGAGTACGGGTAAGCTACTACAAACAGCATAGTGAACGCATTGTTGTGGCTAAGACAGACACGAATCCCACGCCTACTACTATAGTACAAGTTTATATGCCAACTAGCTCTGCATATGACGAAGAAATTGATGAAATGTATGATGAGATAAAAGAAATTATTCAGATAGTGAAGGGAGACGAAAATTTAATAGTCATGGGTGACTGGAATTCAAGAGTAGGAAAAAGGAGGGAACGAAACATAGTAGGTGAATATGGATTGAGGCTAAGAAATGAAAGAGGAAGCCGCCTGGTAGAATTTTGCGCAGAGCATAACTTAATCATAGCTAACACTTGGTTTAAGAATCATGAAAGAAGGTTGTATACATGGAAGAACCCTGGAGATACTAAAAGGTATCATATAGATTATATAATGGTAAGACAGAGATTTAGGAACCAGGTTTTAAATTGTAAGACATTTCCAGGGGCAGATGTGGACTCTGACCACAATCTATTGGTTATGAACTGTAGATTAAAACTGAAGAAACTGCAAAAAGGTGAGACTTTAAGGAGATGGGACCTGGATAAACTGAAAGAACCAGAGGTTGTACAGAGTTTCAGGGAGAGCATAAGGGAACAATTGGCAGCAATGTGGGAAAGAAATACAGTAGAAGAACAATGGGTAGCTTTGAGGGATGAAATAGTGAAGGCTGCAGAGGATCAAATAGGTAAAAAGACGAAGGCTAGTAGAAGCCCTTGGGTAACAGAAGAAATATTGAATTTAATTGATGAAAGGAGAAAATATAAACATGCAGTGAATGAAGCAGGCAAAAGGGAATACAAACGTCTTAAAAATGAGATCGACAGGAAGTGCAAAATGGCTAAGCAGGGATGGCTAGAGGACAAATGTAAGGATGTAGAGGCTTATCTCACTAGGGGTAAGATAGATACTGCCTACAGGAAAATTAAAGAGACCTTCGGAGAAAGGAGAACCACTTGCATGAATATCAAGAGCTTTGATGGAAACCCAGTTCTACGCAAAGAAGGAAAAGCAGAAACGTGGAAGGAGTATATAGAGGGTCTATACAAGGGCGATGTACTTGAGGACAGTATTATGGAAATGGAAGAGGATGTAGATGAAGATGAAATGGGAGATATGATACTGCGTGAAGAGTTTGCAGAGCACTGAAAGACCTGAGTCGAAACAAGGCCCCGGGAGTAGACAACATTCATTAGAACTACTGATGGCCTTGGGAGAGCCAGTCCTGACAAAACTCTACCATCTGGTGAGCAAGATGTATGAGACAGGTGAAATAACCTCAGACTTCAAGAAGAATATAATAATTCCAATTGCAAAGAAAGCAGGGTTGACAGATGTGAAAATTACCGAACTATCTGTTTAATAGGTCACAGCTGCAAAATACTAACGCGAATTCTTTATAGACGAATGCAAAAACTGGTAGAAGCCGACCTCGGGGAAGATCAGTTTGAATTCCGTAGAAATGTTGGAACACGTGAGGCAATACTGACCGTACGACTTATCTTAGAAGAAAGATTAAGGAAAGGCAAACCTACGTTTCTAGCATTTGTAGACTTAGAGAAAGCTTTTGACAATGTTGACTGGAATACTCTCTTTCAAATTCTGAAGGTGACAGGGGTAAAATACAGGGAGCGAAAGGCTATTTACAATTTGTACAGAAACCAGATGGCAGTTATAAGAGTCGAGGGATATGAAAGGGAAGCAGTGGTTGGGAAAGGAGTGAGACAGGGTTGCAGCCTCTCCCCGATGTTATTCAATCTGTATATTGAGCAAACAATAAAGGAAACAAAAGAAAGGTTCGGAGTAGGTATTAAAATCCATGGAGAAGAAATAAAAACTTTGAGGTTCGCCGATGACATTGTAATTCTGTCAGAGACAGCAAAGGACTTGGAAGAGCAGTTGAACGGAATGGACAGTGTCTTGAAAGGAGGATATAAGATGAACATCAACGAAAGCAAATCAAGGATAATGGAATGTAGTCGAATTAAGTCGGTTGATGCTGAGAGAATTAGATTAGGAAATGAGACACTTAAAGTAGTAAAGGAGTTTTGCTATTTGGGGAGCAAAATAACTGATAATGGTCGAAGTAGAGAGGATATAAAATGTAGACTGGCAATGGCAAGGAAAGCGTTTCTGAAGAAGAAAAATTTGTTAACATCGAGTATAGATTTAAGTGTCAGGAAGTCGTTTCTGAAAGTATTTGTTTGGTGTATAGCCATGTATGGAAGTGAAACGTGGACAATAAATAGTTTGGACAAGAAGAGAATAGATGCTTTCGAAATGTGGTGCTACAGAAGAATGCTGAAGATTAGACGGGTAGATCACATAAGTAATGAAGAGGTACTGAATAGAACTGGGGAGAAGAGGAGCTTGTGGCACAACTTGACTAGAAGAAGGGATCGGTTGGTAGGACATGTTCTGAGACATCGAGGGATCACCAATTTAGTATTGGAGGGCAGCGTGAAGGGTAAAAGTCGTAGAGGAAGACCAAGGGATGAATACACTAAGCAGATTCAGAAGGATGTAGGCTGCAATAGGTACTGGGAGATGAAGAAGCTTGCACAGGATAGAGTAGCATGGAGAGCTGCATCAACCAGTCTCAGGACTGAAGACCACAACAACAACAACCCATTACTGCTTGGTCTGTGTACAGACTGTATGACAAGAGACGTAGGCTACACCACTGTGTCACTCCCTTCTGAGTTTAACATACTTTTAATAACCACTCCTCTGAGACATGAAGTCCTCAGTAGACACTGTTGAAATGTTTTTTGCAATGTGATTCGTCTTTGTGGACCTTGTGAAGGGCTGAGGGCGAGAATCTGGCTGTCCATTCGCAGTGATTTAAGGAAACCAAGAGAAAATTCGGGAATTTCTCACGAATACTAGTCGCCACCCCTCACGCATCCAGGTCTCGAGCTGTAGTGTGTTGTTGCGCCTGTGGGGCGGGTACTACGGGTGGGGGCCGCGGCGCTCCTGGCCAGTGGGTGGGGGAGGTGCTCGCCAGCTGCCACCTGGCAGGCGGATTGCCGCTGTAGCTCTTCTAAGTAAGTGAGGCCCGCCTCGCAATACACGCCGCAGAGTCTTTCATTACCAGACGGGCAAAGACGCATCTTTTACTGAACCCGGCCGTTTGGCGCGGTAAGATGGACGGTGTAAGGCTTACGAAGCGGTCTAAACAATATCTGTAGCTGAGTAAATACACTACTGGCCATTAAAATTGCTACACCACGAGAACGACGTGCTACAGACGCGAAATTTAACCGACAGGAAGAAGATGCTGTGATATGCAAATGATTAGCTTTTCAGAGCATTCACACAAGGTTGGCGCCGGTCGCGACACCTACAACGTGCTGACATAAGGAAATTTTCAACCGATTTCTCACACACAAACAGCAGTTGACCGGCGTTGCCTGGTGAAACGTTGTTGTGATGCCTCGTGTAAGGAGGAGAAATGCGTACCATCACGTTTCCGACTTTGATAAAGGTCGGATTGTAGCATATCGCGATTGCGGTTTATCGTATCGCGACATTGCTGTTCGCGTTGGTCGAGATCCAATGACTGTTAGCAGAATTTGGAATCGGTGGGCTCAGGAGGGTAATACGGAACGCCGTGCTGGATCCCAACGGCCTCGTATCACTAGCAGTCGAGATGACAGGCATCTTACCCGCATGGCTGTAACGGATCGTGTAGCCACGTCTCGATCCCTGAGTCAACAGATGGTGACGTTTGCAAGACAACAATCATCTGCACGAACAGTTCGACGACGTTTGCAGTAGCATGGACTATTAGCTCGGAGACCGTGGCTGCGGTTACCTTTGACGCTGCATCACAGACAGGAGCGCCTGCGATGGTGTACTCGACGACGAACCTGGGTGCACGGATGGCAAAACGTCGTTTTTTCGGATGAATCCAGGTTCTGTTTACAGCATCATGATGGTCGCATCTGCGTTTGCCGACATCGCGGTGAACGCACATTGGAAGCGTGTATTCGTCATCGCCATACTGGCGCATCACCCGGTGTGATGGTATGGGGTGCCATTGGTTACCGTCTCGGTCACTTCTCGTTCGCATTGACGGCACTTCGAACAGTGGACGTTACATTTCAGATGTGTTACGACCCGTGGCTTTACCGTTCATTCGATCCCTGCGAAACCCTACATTTCAGCAGGATAATGCATGACCGCATGTTGCAGGTCCTGTACGGGCCTTTCTGGATACAGAAAATGTTCGACTGCTGCCCTGCCCAGCACATTCTTCACATCTCTCACCAACTGAAAACGTCTGGTCAATGGTGGCCGAGCAACTGGCTCGTCACAATGCGCCAGTCACTACTCTTGATGAACTGTGGTATCGTGTTGAAGCTGCATGGGCAGCTGTACCTGTACACGCCATCCAAGCTCTGTTTGACTCCGGATCTATGCACCCAAATTGCGTGAAAATGTAATCACGTGTCAGTTCTAGTGTAACATATTTGTTCAATGAATACCCGTTTATCATCTGCATTTCTTCTTGGTGTAGCAATTTTAATGGCCAGTAGTGTATTTGCTCACTAGTTAAGCTTAGTACATACAATGCAGAATCGTGTTATGAGAAGAACATCAAGTTACATATACACACGTTTAAAGCAGACTGCGGTTTCCGCAAGAACATGCAAACGAATAAAAAACACTTGTTATCAACAATAAACAGAACGTCTTGCTTACAGGAGCACTTCCACAACGAGCATATTATTCGAAGAAAAGCCTGAGTTGATCAAAACTGATTAAAACACACCATTAAGCTACAT
The DNA here is from genome assembly GCF_021461385.2 of Schistocerca piceifrons. NCBI lineage: Eukaryota > Metazoa > Arthropoda > Insecta > Orthoptera > Acrididae > Schistocerca > Schistocerca piceifrons. The sequence continues at coordinate 709,179 of NW_025729183.1, forward strand.
CTGTTAATATTAGCTTTATTAAATTCCTGTAGTAGTTGGTGTTAGAGCTGCACCTGTTTTAGACTGAAGTCAGCTGATAGGTATCCCTGCTTAAAGGAAGCCCCTCTAACAAAGGAATCACCTTCAGAGGAGGTCAGGCATCCAAGAAGTGAAGGAATTAGCATATTTCATCAAAATATAAGAGGTATTAGAGATAAAGTTAGTGAACTGCTTATAGACGTTGACTCTAACATTATCGGTACATCAGAGCACCACTTAAATAATTTGACAATTCAGAGGCTTCCTTTACCAGGATACAGGTTAGCTGGCTGTTTTCCAAGAAGTTCTTCGCGGAGTGGGGGAGTGGCCATGTACGTAAAGAACAGTATTCCATTTGAGTCCTAGACGTATCACGGCATTGCACTGAACAGGTATTTGAATGTTGTGCGGGGGCAGATGAATTTAGTGAAACTAAACGTCTAATTGTCGTTGCTTATAGGTCCCCTATGAATTCAGAGCATTTCTGCTCAAGCTAGAGAGGGTTCTTGGTTCACTTTATAGGAAGCACCAAAAGTCAGTTATATGTGTTGACTTCAATATTAATTTTATAAGTTACTGTGCAAGAAAAATGATGTTAGAAGATCTAAATTCGTGTGATCTGATGTGGATTGTGTTTTTTTTTCAACCAGAGTGTAGGGGAACAGTAGCAGAGCCATAGACAATATTTTTATTCATTCTTCATTACTAGATGGGCATTCTGTTAGTAAAAGGGTGAATGCCCTTTCAGACCATGAGGAACAAATTTTAACACTAAAAGGTTTTTGTACTTAAACCAATGTTACATATACTTGGAAACTATGTAGAAAAGCTAATCTGACGACAATAGAAAGTTTTTTAAACTTCGTTAAGGAACAAGAGTGGCAGGATGTTTATGGTGCCGATATCATAGATGGTAAATACACACATCAAAAAAAAGTTTTGCATCACCCAGGTTCCCAGAACTCCTGAAGATATACCTTGACTGTGGGTATTGTACACAGACACAGTCCCTTTGACTGTTCAGAGATGTCACTAAACCCGCCCAAAGATGTAAACAATCATGCATGAGCAGCGGCTTTTAGACGGAGGGGGTTTGACAGCCGATCAGTTCTAGTCATTCCACCAGTAAGGATGTACGCGGCTCGTGTTGTCTGTAGTTCAACCACGCCTAGACGGGGCGGTTCGATCGCGTCTGCATTGTTACTTTGTGCTAGGAAGGGCTCTCAACAAGCGAAGTGTCCAGGCGTCTCAGAGTGAACCAAAACGATGTTGTTCGGACATGGAGGAGATTCAGAGAGACAGGAACTGTCGATGACGTGCCTCGCTCAGGACGCCCAAGGGCTACTACTGCAGTGGATGACCGCTACCTACGGATTATGACTCGGAGGAACCCTGACAGCAACGCCTCCGTGTTGAATAATGCTTTTCGTGCAGCCACAGGACGTCTTGTTACGACTCAAACTGTGCGCAATAGGCTGTGTGATGCGCAACTTCACTCCCGTCGTCCATGGCGAGGTCCATCTTTGCAACCACGACACTATGCGGCGCGTTACAGATGGGCCCAAGAACATGCTGAATGGACCGCTCAGGGTTGGCATCACGTTCTCTTCACCGATGACTGCCGCATATGCCTTCAACCAGACAATTGTCGGAGACGTGTTTGGAAGCAACCCGGTCAGGCTAAACGCCTTAGACACATAGTCCAGCGAGTGCAGCAAGGTGGAGGTTTCCTACTGTTTTGGGGTGGAATTGTGTGGGGCTGATGTACGCCGCTGGTGGTCATGGAAGGCGCCGTAACGGCTGTACGATACGTAAATGCCATCCTCCCACCGATAGTGCAACCATATCGGCAGCATATTGGCGAGCCATTCGGTTTCATGGACGACAATTCGCGCCGCCATCGTGCACATCTTGTGAATGACTTCCTTCAGGATAACGGCATCGCTCGACTAGTTGCCAGCATGTTCCCCAGACATGAACCCTATCGAACATGCCTGGAATAGATTGAGAATGGCTGTTTATGGACGACATGACCCAGCAACCACTCTGAAGGAGTGGCCGAATCGCTGAGAATGATTGGGACAATCTGGACTAACAGTGTCTCGATGAGCGTGTGGATAGTATGCCACGACGAGTACAGGCATGCATCAATGCAAGTGAACGTGCTACTGGGTATTAGAGGTACCGGTGGGTACAGCAATCTGGACCACCACCTCTTAATGTCTCGCTGAATGGAGGTACAACATGCAACGTGTGGTTTTCGTGAGCAATAAAAAGGGCGGAAATGATGTTTATGTTGATCTCTATTCCAGTTTTCTGTACAGGTTCCGGAACTCTCGGAACCGAGGTGAGGCAAAACTTTTTTTGATGTGTGTATAATGCTTTTCTTAACATATTTCTCATGCTCTTTGAATGTTTCTTTCCATTAGAACGTTCTAAACAGGGTACTAGCAGTAAAAAGCAGCCTGGGTGGCTGACTAGTGGGATAAAGATGTCATGTAAAACAATGTGGAAATCATATAAAAATGTTAGAAGTAGTCACAATCAAGTTACAGTAGCCCTTTACAAACAGTATAAAAGGTGCTTAAAACGTTATTGGAAGGCAAAGAGTAAGCGGTATGCATATAGAACACCAGCTAATTCACAGGATAAAATTAAAACTGTATGGTCAGTCGTGAGGGAAGTGCCTGGTCAGCAACAAAAGGTCGACGATATAAACTCAGTTCGTAATAAAAATATTTTTGTTGCTGACAGGTCAGATATATGTACAGTATTTGACAATCACTCTCAGAGCATTGCTGGTGAATCAAATAAAAACTTAGTTTCTACCGGGAATCATATAACTCCTTGGAAAATGCCTTTCCGAGATTGATGTCTGAAATACTCCTCTTTGATACTGAAAAGGGCGAGACTGAGCCAATAATTAAATCGCTGAAGATTAAGGAATCTCATGGATATGATGGAGTGCCTAGAAGAATGTTTCAGTACTGTGCTGCACATGTTAGCCCTGCACTTAGCCATATTTGTAATTTTTTCTTTCAGAATTGTCAGTTTCCTAAACGATTACTCAGTAGTAAAGCCACTGTATAAAAAGGGAGAAAGGGATAATGTAGACAATATTAGACCTATTTCTATGCCATCAGTGTTTGCTAAAGCTATTGAAAAGGCTGTGTATGTAAGGATAATTGATCATTTTATTTCACATAATTTGTTATCAAATGTACAGTTCGGTTTTAGAAGTGGGTTAACAACTGAAAATGCCATATTCTCTTTTCTCTGTGAGGTAATTGTTGTGGGTTGGCAGGAGAGCCAACACCGGGTATGAGAGGAAGCCGAAAGCCACGCGTTTTAGCTAACGCAGGCTGGCGTGAGGTCTGGAACAGGACAAGGAAATTAGACTTTAGAAAAACGGACGTAGCTGGTGGAATACTTAACTTTAATCCATTAATGATGAGCATCGCTCTTGACGGTACATGATTACAGTATCAATAGTAACTGGTATAGGCCCTTGCTAGGTCGTAGCAAATGACGTAGCTGAAGGCTATGTTAACTATCGTCTCGGCAAATGAGAGCGTATTTTGTCTGTGAACCATCGCTAACAAAGTCGGTTGTACAACTGGGCGAGTGCTAGGAAGTCTCTCTAGACCTGCCGTGTGGCGGCGCTCGGTCTGCAATCACTGATAGTGGCGACACGCGGGTCCGACGTATAATAACGGACCGCGGCCGATTTAAAGGCTACCACCTAGCAAGTGTGGTGCCTGGCGGTGACACCACAGTAATGTATGGATTAAACTAAAGGTTTCGGATGCTAGGCATATTTTTTTATTTAACAAAGGCATTTGATTACGTTGATCACAAAATATTGCTCCAGAAGTTGGACCATTACGGTATACGGGAAATAGCTCACTGCCTGTTCACCTCTTACTTTACCACCAGACAGCAGAAGGTTATCATCCACAGTGTTGAGAATGGCTATCATGTGAGATCTGAGTGGGGCACGGTCAAACGGGGGAGGGATCAGTACTGGGGCCACTCCTGTTCCTTACTTGTATCAATGATATGCCGTCTAGTAGCATTACAGATGATTCTAAACTATTCCTGTTTGCTGACGACACTATCTTGATAATAAAGGATGGTCTGTGCAACACTGACACTGTCTCAAATAGCGCGGTTCATAAGTTCATGGCTTGTAGAAAATAAACTAACGCTAAATCATATTAACACTCAGCTTTTACAGTTTCTAACACACAATTCAACAAAACCCGACGTTTTAATGTCACAGACTGGGTATATGATTAATGCAACTGAACAGTTCAAATTTCTATGTGTTCAGATAGAAAGTAAACTGGCGTGGAAAGCCTACGTTCGGGATCTTGTTCAGAGACTTCATGCTGCCATTTTTCTATTCGAACGCTATCTGAAGTAAGTGATAGTACAAAAAGAAAAATAGTCTGCTTATTTTCATTCGCTTATGACGACGTATGGTATTATATTTTGGGGTAGCTCTTCCCATTCTCAAAAGATATTTTTGGCTCAGAAACAGACGGTTCGGGTAATAAGTGGTGTAAATTCGCGAATTTCTTGTCGACCGCCGTTCATTAGTCTAGCTATTCTGACATTGGCTTCTCAATATATACAGGATGAGTCACCTAACGTTACCGCTGGATATATTTCGTAAAGCACATCAAATACTGATGAACCGATTCCACAGACCGAACGTGAGGAGAGGGGCTAGTGTAATTGTTTAATACAAACCATACAAAAATACACGGAAGTACGTTTCTTAACACAAAACTACGTTTTTTTTTTAAATGGAACCACGTTAGTTTTGTTAGCACATCTGAACATATAAGCAAATACGTAAGCAGTGCCGTTTGTTGCATTGTAAAATGTTAATTACATCCGGAGATATTGTAACCTAAAGTTGACGCTTGAAACCTCCGACTTTCAGTTGCGTGTTGTAACAAACACGGGCCACGGTCGGCGGGCGGCATCTGCAGGGACATGTTTACGATGACGACCGTGTTTACGAGTGTGGCTGTGGTGCACTGTTGTGGTTTGGTCTAGCTGTCGCAGTGTCCGCATTTAGCGCTTGCTGCTATTGTTATTTTGCATTCGTCTCCGCACGCAGACCAACTGTAGTACACCGTGTTACCAGACGTCTGTGATAGTGTAGTGTTGTAGGAACTATGACCATGGTGTATTCGAACTCTGAAAAGGCGGAGATGATACTCATCTATGGCGAGTGTCGACGAAATGCAGCTGAAGCCTGCAGGGTGTATGCAGAACGGTACCCGGACAGAGAGCATCCAACGTGCCGCACATTGCAAAACATCTACCGCCAACTGTATGCAACAGGTATGGTCGTAGCACGCAAACGGGTCCGTAACAGGCCCGTCACAGGAGAAGCGGGTGCAGTTGGTGTGTTAGCTGCTGTTGCCATGAACCCACACATGAGTACACGAGACATTGCGAGAGCCGGTGGACTGAGTCAAAGTAGCGTCTTGCGCATACTGTATCATCACCGCTTTCACCCGTTTCATGTGTCGCTACATCAGCAATTACATGGTGATGACTTTAATCATCGAGTGCAATTCTGTCAATGGGCATTAACAGAGAATGCCTTGCAGTTCTACCTGTTTACCGATGAAGCGGGTTTCACAAACCACGGGGCAGTGAATCTACGGAACATGCAGTACTGGTCCGTGGACAATCCTCGCTGGCTCAGACAGGTAGAGCGACAGCGACCATGGACTGTAAATGTATGGTGCGGAATCATTGGCGACCACCTCATTGGTCCTCACTTCATTGCAGGGGCCCAAACAGCTGCAACATACATCGCGTTTCTACAGAATGATCTGCCAACGTTGCTCGAAAATGTCCCACTGGAAACGCGTCGACGTATGTGGTATCAGCACGATGGTGCACCTGCACATTCCGAAATTAACACTAGGCTGACCCTTGACAGGATGTTCGACGGGCGTTTCATAGGACGTGGAGGACGCATAAATTGGCCAGCCCGTTCTCCTGATCTTACATCTCTGGACTTCCTTCTGTGGGGTACGTTAAAGGAGAATGTGTACCGCGATGTGCCTACAACTCCAGAGGATATGAAACAACGTATTGTGGCAGCCTGCGGCGACATTACACCAGATGTACTGCGGCATGTACGACATTCATTACGCCAGAGATTGCAATTGTGTGCAGCAAATGATGGCCACCACATTGAACATCTATTGGCCTGACATGTCGGGACACACTCTATTCCACTCCGTAATTGAAAACGGAAACCACGTGTGTACGTGTACCTCACCCCTCATGGTAATGTACATGTGTATCAGTGAAAAAGACCAATAAAAAGGTGTTAGCATGTGGACGTAATGTGCTGTTCCAGTCTCTTCTGTACCTAAGGTCCATCACTGTTCCCTTTGGATCCCAACGTAATTCGGTGCTCTCCGATACACACGATCGAACAGCGGAGGAGTGGTACTCAAGCGTCAACTTTAGGTTACAATATCTCCGGATGTAATAAACATTTTACAATGCAACAAACAGCATTGATTACGTATTTATTTATATGTTCAGATGTGCTAACAAAACTAACGGGGTTCCATTTAAAAAAACGTAGGTTTGTGTTAAAAAACATACTTCCGTGCATTTTTTTATGGTTTGTATTAACCAATTACACTAGCCCCTCTCCTCACGTTCGGTCTGTGGAATCGATTCGTCAGTATTTGATGTGGTTTACGAAATATATCCAGCGGTAATGTTAGGTGACTCACCCTGTATATGTTCTTTACTGTCGTTTCTTGTTAACAATATCAGCTTATTCCCAAGGATTATCAGTTTTCACTCAGTTAATACTAGGCAGAAATCCAATCCGCCTTTGGATCGCACTTCCTTGACTCTTGTGCAGAAAGCTGCGCACTATAATGCTGCATCCATTTTCAATAGTCTACCACAAGAATTCAAAGATCTTAATAATAATCCATGTGCTTTCAAATCGAAACTGATGAGTGGAATTAGACGAGTAAAATAAATAAAAATAAAAATACACCTCTTAAAACACATATTAATTATTTAAACACTGCCGGTATTTCAGCTAAGACAAAACTGTAAAGTGATTATTTCGGCTCACATACAGTGCTAAAGCAAAAATAAGGAATATGTTTCTAGTTGTGCTAGCATTAAGACATATTGGTTTCGTTGTATCTTCTGTCAGCTGTACAAAAAATTACAGCTAAACGCGACTTATATATTGATCATTATGGTAAAATTTTAAAGGTAATGAAGTTATCGAACTATCAGTTTAATAAGTCACAGCTGCAAAATACTGACGCAAATTCTTTACAGACAAATGGAAAAACTGGTAGTAGCCGACCTCGGGGAAGATAAGAAAATAGATTAAGGAAAGGCAAACCAACGTTTCTAGCATTTGTAGACTTAGAGAAAGCTTTTGACAATGTTGACTGGAATACTCTCTTTCAAATTCTAAAGGTTGTTGTTGTTGTGGTCTTCAGTCCTGAGACTGGTTTGATGCAGCTCTCCATGCTGCTCTATCCTGTGCAAGCTTCTTCATCTCTCAGTACCTACTGCAGCCTACATCTTTCTGAATCTGCTTAGTGTATTCATCTCTTGGTCTCCCTCTATGATTTTTACCCTCCACGCTGCCCTCCAGAACTAAATTGGTGATCCCTTGATGCCTGAGAATATGTCCTACCAACCGATCCCTTCTCCTGGCTTAGTTGTGCCACAAACTCCTCTTCTCCCCAATTCTATTCAATCTCCTCATTAGTTATGTGATCTACCCATCCAATATTCAGCATTCTTCTGTAGCACCACATTTGGAAAGCTTCTATTCTCTTCTTGTCTAAACTATTTAACGTCCATGTTTCACTTCCATACTAATGGTGGCAGGGGTAAAATACAGTGAGGGAGAGGCTATTTACAATTTGTACAGAAAGCAGATGGCAGTTATAAGAGTCGAGGGGCATGAAAGGGAAGTAGTGGTTGGGAAGGGAGTGAGACAGGGTTGTTGTAGCCTCTCCCCGATGTTATTCAATCTGTATATTGAGCAAGCAGTAAAGGAAACAAAAGAAAAATTCGGAGTAGATATTAAAATCCATGGAGAAGAAATAAAAACTCTGAGGTTCGCCGATGACATTATAATTGTGTCAGAGACAGCAAAGGACTTGGAAGAGCAGTTGAACGAGTTGGACAGTGTCTTGAAAGGAGGATATAAGATGAACATCAACAAAAGCAAAACGAGGATCATGGAATGTAGTCGAATTAACTCGGGTGATGCTGAGGGAATTAGATTAGGAAATGAGACACTTACAGTAGTAAATGAGTTTTGCTATTTGGGGACCAAAATAACTGATGATGGTCGAAGTAGAGAGGATATAAAATGTAGACTGGCAATGGCAAGGAAAGCGTTTCTGAAGAAGAGGAATTTGTTAACATCGAGTATAGATTTAAGTGTCAGGAAGTCGTTTCTGAAAGTATTTGTATGGAGTGTAGCCATGTATGGAAGTGAAACATGGACAATAAATACTTTGGACAGGAAGAGAATAGAAGCTTTCGAAATGTAGTGCTACAGAAGAATGCTGAAGATTAGACGGGTAGATCACGTAACTAATGAGGAGGTATTGAATAGAATAGGGGAGAAGAGGAGTTTGTGGCACAACTTGACAAGAAGAAGGGATCGGTTGGATGCTCTGAAGCATCAAGGGATCAGCAATTTAGTATTGGAGGGCAGCGTGGAGGGTAAAACTCGTAGAGGGAGACCAAGAAATGAATACACTAAACTGCTACTCTGTCCTGTGCAAGCTTCTTCATCTCCCAGTACCTACTGCAACCTACATCCTTCTGAATCTGAAGAGCTGCATCTAACCAGTCTCAGGACTGATGACCACAACAACAACAACAATGTAGTTATACCAGTTTATCCCCAGTTTCCACTAATGTTTTATCAGTAAATAAGCAGCTGTTTACGCTTCCTTTGCGCTCGCCTCGCTATTGCGATTCTAAACGGTACTGTATACGCTATTGCCGGCCTAGTAATGTACTTGACGATTGGCGTGGTGGCTGTCTTGAACCGTCGGGCGGTGAGGAGCGGCGGGGGAGGCAGCGTCGGCCGCTTGCAGCTGTGCTGCACCACTACCCGCAGAGGCGGCACTCGCCGAAATATTGCTCGCTGAAGTGACAGTTGGATCGTAAATAACCTAATTTGTTGATATATTCATGCTCGAGAGTTTTGCCTGCAAGTTGTGTATTATTTATGTATCTGAAACTATGAAAAATAAAATTAGGTGAACATACAACTTACGACACTATGATGCGAAACTCTGAACCTGATTTTTGGAATCTGTTTGAGCACTACACTTATTGAGCGCAGCACAGCAGTAAGACTTACAAAGTGTACTTAATTGTGTTTGGACGAACTGCCAAAATGATGTTCACTAAAGATCACTGTCATTTGTGTTTGATTCAAAGTCATCATTATCATCGCTTGAGGGCGTGGAATTGATGATAACTTCATCAATGGCCATTTCTATTATTCCGTCTCGTGTCCAATACTCTTGTTCAAACTGCTGCACATTCCTTCACTAAGGTCCTGTGTAGTAAAGAAAAGGAAATAATCGGATGGCATTGTGCAGTAACTGAAAGGAAAGCGACATTAACAACATTCTGTAATATTTTCTTCGATATGTCGCCTGTGCCACTGTCGTTCCTGAAATTTTGTTTTATTTTGGTCTATGGCAATTCTATCGGATTTAGTTCGCAGTTGTAGGGCTGTAAACGAACTGTTGTGGCCTCTACTGTCAGCCATTTTATCCACGACGTACAAATTCATGGCTCGTTTGTTTTCCTTTATTGTGGATAATAGTCCAGCCTTCCTCATTGAGAAGCTGTAGTCTATTTGCCCGTCCTGCAACCACTCTAACATAGTAATCCTGAAATCATATTTATTAGGCCTTCTGTCGAACTTACTACTGTGGTATGGCGCATTATCCACAATCACAGAAGTGGGTGGAATATTACGAAACACCATATCTGCAAACCCCCGCCGGCCAAGGTGGCCGAGCGGTTCTAGGCGCTACAGTCTGGAACCGTGCGACCGCTACGGTCGCAGGTTCGAATCCTGTCTCGGGCATGAATGTGTGTGATGTCCTTAGGTTAGGTAGGCTTAAGTAGTTCTAAGTACTAGGAGACTGATGACCTCAGAAGTTAAGTTCCATAGTGCTCAGAGCCATTTAAACCATTTTTTTTGCAAACCCCCTCCCGTCGACGTCCGCTAGTTTCGTCAATTTCAACAAGTTCGCAAGTCAATGGAAACAATTTCTTTTATCAGACTTCCTGACAAATTAAAACTGTGTTCCAGATCGGGTTCCTAGGTTCGAGTCTCGGTCCGGCACACAGTTTTTATTTGTCAGGAAGTTTGAAATCAGCGCACACTCTGCTACAAGGTGAAAATTCGTTCTAGTTGCTGCAAGTACCACAAATGTACCGCTGGTACCGCTAAACACACAATTGGCACCACCAGACAAGGGAGTGCGAAATCAGTTTACCAACGAATTTGTTTCAGCAGGTAAACATAAATGCATTACATTTGTTATAAAGGTAGTAAGAATGGCTTGCAAAAATCGACGAGTAGTAAAGAGGCAGTCTTGGTGAGATACTGCGCTGCATTTTTCTTTCTTGTTATCGACTACTTGATTACACATTAGACGAGAGAAGTTCGGAATTTGCATACGACGTCCTCAGAATTTTTAATCTAAGTGAAGGTCTCCAATTTTAGTTAACTGAATAGTGTCTCTTGGTAACATAATATGTACGCTCTATTTTTTTGTGTTTCGTTACGATTTTTACTCATCAATAATAATGCAACAACTGTGGCAACTGCTCTGGTCTTTCACAATAACAGCATTTCTGTAATAAGTCCTTGCGGCGAATTCCTGAAATAAATAATCCACAGTAACCTGAATAACTAAATTTGAGTAAGTTTTTGTTCAAATGTAAACAGGTCGGCAAGTTCTTACAGAAGTTGCTCGGTAGTGAACACAAGCGTAACTTTAGAAACTAGCTACAGCTTGACGTTAGCAGCGCTCGGAGACAAATGAATATATCTCAAGTAGTGCCGATTTTCTCCGCTCGTGGCAGCAGTAGCGAAATCGTCAAGTTATCGTGACCGAACAGCACAGGCACGGCAGAGCTCAGGAGTGGCCCAGCACTCGCAGGATACCGTACACAGGATCTGCAAAGTCCACCGCGAGTCTGTCTACGCAGTTACGCTTACAAGTTAGATTTCGACTCTGATTCGGAACTCAGGAACGTTGCTTAGCTGTAAGTGCATACAAAACAGAGGAAGACCTCTATGGAAAAGCATGCACATGCAGAAGCGAATAGCACAAGGTGAATATGTATTGTCTACGAAAGTTCCTGATCAAGTACTCAGGGAAAGCTTGCAACTTAACAGACAGCAGTTCGAAGTTCACACATTGACAGAGAAAGACATAAAAGGAAAACCAAGTCACATGCGGGAGCCCATAACCAGAAAAGAAAACTAAGTTTTATGTTTGAAGTACGTAATTGAAATATTTTTCTCTCAATATTTATTAAAGTTAGGAGAAACAATTTCCATTTGTAAATATATATATATATATATATATATATATATATATATATATATATATATATATATATATATAAAAGTAATAACAATGTTTGTATCGCACATTCTGTTGAAGTTACAAATTACATATCAAGAGACTAAGATATAAATTACATATCAAGAGACTAAGATATTGAAGTATCAAACGAAGTATTTCCTGTGTTGCGCGACGACGTCTATGAATGATGTGGAACTACTGATTTGTTCAAATTTCCCCTTCTGTTTCAGATACTATCTGAAACACTTTCTTCTTTACCAACACTGGGTAGGCCTTAGGTATCTATTTTGTGAATAAGTACAATGTCATCAAAATTCCATGCAAAGCGTAGTTTCCGTAATGCAGTGATCTCTCGCATACACTGCCTCTTTTCTTAGCTCTCCCTTCGCCGCTGTTAGGTATTTGCAAGAATGATTTTATTGACATCTCTTTTCTTCTGCTTCTTCGACGACGGTGTGCCCTGTTCGTCCTGTGCTTCGTTTCTCTGTGTGCCCCTCCGCCTTCATTTGCAACGCTCGTTGTTGCGTCTTCCTCTTCCAACGTATTTGTTGCTGTATTTACGTTGGACATGCCACCTAAACAGATTGCTGTCTTTTTTTTCATTTTAGGTATTTAACGACAGGGCACGTTTAAAACCATCGCTGCAAGCTACCACATGGGTGAGAACACAGTGTCAAGGATAGTTTATGATGCGCGTGGAAGATCATTGTAGCATCTACAATCCATTTATCTATTTGAGCCTACAAAACCTATGTGGGAAAATATTGCTTCTGACTTTAGGACGAAATGGCTCTTTTTCAACTGTCTTGGAGCTGCTGATGGGAAACATGTCACCTTGCGAAAACCTCTATTATCTGGTTCCTCATTTTTCACTCACAAATAGCATTATTCTGTAGTGTTAACACTTTACCGTCCGCATGTCTCGCACAAATTCATTCGCTTGGCGCCGGCAGCGCTAATTCGGATTACTTGGCTCGTCGCCGGCCGCTTGTCACCTTTCCGTTGATGACAAACGTCAAACACATTGACTTTTGCGCGCTTTAATTTTCCGGAAATGCTCTATTTTGCCTTATCGTTCCACAAACTCGAAGTCTCTTTTCAAGTGACTTCTCTGCAAGTTGTACACTGCTATAATGGTTGTCCATGCAGACAGAGGTGATGGCACTTTCCATCAGAAGGTGTCAGTAGTTCCGTCTCTGTTTTTGCTAAATACTGTCAAACGCCGGAATATATCTTGATTGAGGAAATGTATCCCGTAATCAAATCACACAGCATCCGAATGTGCATGCCGTATTTCGTCATTTTCGACGGATTGTAAACTTTAAAATTTAATTGCGCACGTCACGGTATCATTCCTTCATCAATTGAGATGTTTTGACTTGGATTAAACGTTTCTTTAAACTTTTTGCAAAAATAATCAATTGCGAATTGCGCTTTGACAAGCCGGTCGGCATTATCCGGTTTATTGTTGCTGTCGGAAAATGTAAAAATGATAATATTCGTCTGAATCGGTTGCGGGACATCGTTTTGCGAAATATCGGTGTGTCTATCAACGGATTCGTTGATTAATAATAATCGATCCTTGCTTTCTTACAATTCCCATAAGGATAGCAAGCCCAAACTATTTTCTAAGTTCGGGTCCCGTAACGTCGACAAATTTGGCAGTTTTAAAATCCAGTTTCCTCCTATTGCAATTTTGACTGTAGTACTTGTTGGTTTCGTTGCTAATATATTCAAATAGATCGTTCCCAGTATATAATTGTACGATAGCCTCGACGCTCTGTGTATCTTTGGGAAATATGTTTAGACCCGGGGATCCTTCAAATTTATTATTTGTCCTCGGTAAATCAAAGTCTGACCATGGTGCACTGCCTTTTTCGTCTGATTCAGCTGAACCGTAGCGTTCACCGAATTCTTCTTGGACGTGTTTCACTATCTTCCCACGATTCTGCTTCACTTTCATTTTTTTAATATCCAATGTCTTCTCCCCAATCGGCCAAGGCGTCCGGAACGTCAGATAAGACGTCCGCACGTTCATCGTAAATAATCCTATTGTCTCTTTCGTCCGCCATGATGAAAGGGCACAAATACTTATAAAAACAAAAAACTTGTTGACGTGTGTAAGTTATTGTTACCTAAACAAAACACCAACAGGATTCCAAAGATACTAAAGTCCTGTCACCGGCCACTGTGCGATACTATGCACACGACACCACTGTGGTGTCGCTGGCCGTTGACCGCTATATCGCGCAAAGACACCACTGTGGTGTCGCCGGACGGCATAGTGTTAATGGCTATCACCGACGCTTATTAAAGATTTACTTCTGTAGACGTCTGTTCAGGTGGCAGATTTAGTGATGCAAATATTTTTTCAAAGTCAGTGTTTGGAAGAATGTCTACTACAGGAACTAACTAGATTCTTGGACAACAAAATAGAGCCCACTTTGTTTTCATAGGTGATGAAGCATTTCCGTTATTAAAAAGCTTAATGCGACCCTACCCCAGATGCAGAGTTACTGCTACCGACAAAAATAAAATTTTTAAGTACAGAGTTTCTCGTGCTCGTCAAACCGTAGAGTGTGCATTTGGCGTACTGAGTTCCAGATTTCGTGTGTTTAAACGGCCTTTTGAGTGAAAACTGGAGACTGTAGATAGAATTGTGACCGATACATGTGTATTGCATAATTACTTGAGGACTGAAAACATTAAGTGACCTTGTCGAAGAGAAGGGCATGGGACCACTGAGTACTAACTAGGGAGAGCATGGGACCACTGAGTACTAACCAGCTTCTATTGCCTGCTCTAAGTGGGTGCAGAAGCACTCGTGAAGCTTTTCTGACGAGAGAAAGAATTAACGAGTGTTATAAATCATCCGAAGCTTCTGTTCTGTTTAATTGCAGTAGACATACATATTGTATAAGTGGATGCGTGTGTTGTGTGTGTGTGTGGGGGGGGGGGGGGGAGGCGGGCATGCGCTCGCGTGCGTGCGTGCGTGCGTGTGTGTGTGTGTGTGTGTGTGTGTGTGTGTGTGTGTGCTTCACACATCTCTTCCTAAACCCATATCAACCAGACTTGGTACAGTTATCCCTTACAGTCAGGCAAGAATCAATGTGGGGGTAAGAACCACCTGCGTATCACATTTCAGGAGCCGAGTGAAGAAGGCCGTACCATGTATGAAATTTTAGTATATTTATTCTTTACTACAGTCGAGTCAACTTAAGGAGATTCCTGACACGAGGCAGCACTTTGTAAGCAGCTGCGCTCTGCGTACAAAAACTGTCTGGGATACCACACTCACACGTATGTTGTTCCTGTTGTGGTCGTCAGTCCTGAGACTGGTTTGGCGCAGCTCTCCATGCTACTCTATCCTCTGCAAGAGTCTTCATCTCCCAGTACCTACTGCAGCCTACATCCTTCTGAATCTGCTTAGTGTATTCATCTCTTGGTCTCCCTCTACGATTTTTACCCTCCACGCTGCCGTCTAGTACTAAATTGGTGGTCCCTTGATGCCTCAGAATATGTCCTACCAACCGATCCCTTCTTCTAGTCAAGTTGTGCCACAAACTCCTCTTCTCCCCAATTCCATTCAATATCTCCTCATTAGTTATGTGATCTACCCATCTAATCTTCAGCATTCTTCTGTAGCACCACATTTCGAAAGCATCTATTCTCTTCTTGTCCAAACTATTTATCGTCCATGTTTCACTTCCATACATGGCTACACTCCATACAAATACTTTCAGAAACGACTTACTGACACTTAAATCTATACTCGATGTCAACAAATTTCTCTTCTTCAGAAACGCGTTGCTTGCCATTGCCAGTCTACTTTTTATATCCTCTCTACTTTGACCATCATCAGTTATTTTGCTCCCCAAATATCAAAACTCCTTAACTACTGTAAGTGTCTCATTTTCTAATCTAATTCCCTCAGCATCATCCGACTTAATTCGACTACATTCCATGATCCTCGTTTTGCTTTTGTTGATGCTCATCTTATATCCTCCTTTCAAGACACTGTCCATTCCGTTCAACTGCTCTTCCAAGTCCTTTGCTGTCTCTGGCAGAATTACAATGTCATCAGCGAACCTGGATTTTAATACCTACTCCAAATTTTTCTTTTGTTTCCTCTACTGCTTGCTCAATATACAGATTGAATAACATTGGGAAGAAGCTACAACCCTGTCTCACTCCCTTCTCAACCACTGCTTCCCTTTCGTGTCCCTCGACTCTTATAACTACCATCTGGTTTCTGTACAAATTGTAAATAGCCTTTCGCTCCCTGTATTTTACCGCTGCCACCTTCAGAATTTGAAGGAGAGTATTCCAGTCAACGTTGTCAAAAGCTTTCTCTAAGTCTACAAATGCTAGAAACGTAGGTTTGCCTTTCCTTAATCTATTTTCTAAGATAAGTCGTAGGGTTAGTACTGCCTCACGTGCTCCAACATTTCTACGGAATCCAAACTGATCTTCCCCGAGTTCGGCTTCTACCAGTTTTTCCATTCGTCTGTAAAGAATTCGCGTTAGTATTTTGCAGCTGTGACTTATTAAACTGATAGTTCGATAATTTTCACATCTGTCAACACGTATGTACGCTATGTATATTTCTCTGTACGACTGTTCATACATAATTTCAAAGGTGTTATTTCGATATTTTTTTTTTGTTTCTAATAGAAAATTGGCAGAATGAATACCCGGGGAAATGCCGTGATTGCTAGCTAGTGCCGCTACACGTTCAATGATATTGTCAAATCATCAATATATTGACCATCTGATGCGTCTATTGCCATATTGTTAGTTTTAGAAGTACTCATGATTAGTATTTATGGCTCTCAAATTGTTCTCAGTATTGCCAATACATACAGTACTGAAAGCGTGAGGTCAAATATCGACGGTTTGAGAATGTTCTTCATTCAGATATTGACAGAGCTTCATGAACCAACCACATGGCGTTAGTGTGCACTGTTATATGTTTTCAATTCGCCTTTGTGTACATCATACCACTGATTCATTTTTTTCAAGTAGCCTTTTAACTCAAAACAATTTTAATAGACCAATGTGAGGGTAATCATGGTATGTAGCATTTTCGGATTGTCAATGGAGGATTCTCTATAATACTGCTTACTTTATTAATTTGATAGTATAGGTCGCTACATTACTTAGCAGTCTGGAAAAACTGCTTCTACTTCGAAAAATACGTCATAAATCTAATAAGAGGTGCGAAATGCATGCCAGTTTCACCAAATTGTCACCATACAAACCGTAAAAAAAATTATTTACTTAAATTCCCTAAACATATCCTTGCCAAGCAGATATAACTGCTTCACAGTTTCCTAATTCCATTTGCTGCTGCTATTACAAAACAAAACTTGGAGCAATCGGAAGACCTTCCTGTCACCAGAAATCTCAAAGTTACTTCTCATCACTCACTGACACCGATTACCTCTCTCATAGACCTATTTTGTTCCCTGTTGTATATTTTCTTTCTTTGCTGTATCTCGTATCAACATACCTTGCTGTAAGATGCAGGACTCAATGGAAAGCGGCTGATCCCGGCGGAGGTTCGAGTCCTCCCTTGGGCATGGGTGTGTGTATTTGTCCTTAGGATAATTTAGGTTAAGTAATGTGTAAGCTTAGGGACTGATGACCTTCGCAGTTAAGTCCCATAAGATTTTCACACACATTTGAACTCAATGGAAAATAATTTATGAAACCTTCCGGGTCCGTGGTTCCGATCTGTCAGTAAATTAACACGTGACCAGCCGTCCCTTTTTTTTCAACCATTCTGGGGCCCATTTTCTCTTTTTCCCTGTTTTCTGTTGCTTGCGTAAACTAATTTAACTGCAGCACTTGCTTTCTTGTAAGTGTTCGGCATTTTAACCTTGAGAAACCGCATTGTTAACCGACAATTTTTATGATTGTTATTGATGGTGTGCGGTTGCTTCAGTATACTGAAGGTGTGATAATCTACTATTGTGAATAAATATTGGAACCTTAAGAAAGAGGCCAATAATAAAGAGAACAACTTCCGCCAATGATGATAATGTCTGTCGCGAAGAGGCACACAACATAAATAAATCAAATAATAAATCATACTTACAATTGCTGTATCTACTCTACATCTACATGGCTACTCTGCAATTCACACGTAACTGCCTGGCGGAGGATTCACCGAACCACCTTCAATTAATTTGCTGTTATTGCACTCTCGAACAGAGCGCGGAAAAAACGAACAGCTATAACTTTCCGTACGAGCTCTAGTTTCCATCATTTTATTACGATGTTAGTTTCTCGGCGTCAAAAAAATGTTTTCACATTCTGAGGAGAAAGTTAGTGACTGACATTTCATGAGAAGATCTCGCCGCGACGAGAAACGCCTTTGTCATAATGATGTCACCCCAAATCCCGTATCATGTTCGTGACACTCTCTCACCTATTTCTCCATAGTACAAGATGTGCTGTCCTTCTTTGAACTTTCTCGATGTACTCAGTTAATCGAGTCTGGTAAGGATCACACGCCGCGCAACAATACTCCAAAAACGAACGGACAAGCGTAGCGTATGCAGTCTCTTTAGCAAAACTGTCGCGTCTTCTAAGTCAGTGGTTGACAACCTGGGGTTATTTACCCCCTGAGGGGTAAATTGTAATTTTCTGAGAGGTGGAGACAAAAAGACTCATTGTGTTTTTGTCACGAAACTATATTATTTTTGAATGATCGCTATTTCGGAAGACTGTATCACTGATTACATATGTTACCAATAATTACATTTTCTTTAAATTTCAAATACTAGTATTACAGGGTGAGACAATGTGGTGCAGGTTACAGCTTGTGAAACGAATGTATGAACATCTTCCTCACACAGTCCACCCATTACACACATCTATTGAACTTTCTACTATGCATCTATGACAGCGAAATTGAGATATATATACCACGTGTGAAATATCTCAGGGAAATATCTTTTCCGAGTTGCAGGTGATTTCCACAATAGACCAGAAACTGTTTTATTATTCATTTAGCAACAATAAACGAACTACTTGACAGCGCAACAATAACGATGCAATGGCTACTAGCCTGCGGTAGGGTCCACACAGGATTATTCTTCTTCTTATTATTATTTTATTATTGTTGGCGAATTTTCCCTAAAAGGAAATCGTTAAGCTTATGACTTTGAAGGCTTGTTCTTCTTGTCCTTCCAGTACTCCTTCATTCTCTTGGAGAGGGCCTCTTTTCTCTCCTCAGACCATTCTTGTTTGGTCCGCTGTTTTAGCGCTTCTGACTTTACTTCCCAATTGTCTATGTGTTTTCGGAAGGTGCTTCTGTCTGTGGTGTTTGTGGTGCCAATTGCTTGTAGGTCTTTTCGGACTCCTTCCATCCAGGGTGTCGAGACTTTAAGTGTCTTGATGTGTTCTAGAATTTTCTTGGTGAGTCTTGTTTCAGGGAGTCTATCTAAATGTCCGTAGAATTTAAGGCGCCTTTTTCTCATATCGTTCTCGATGTTCGAATATGCTTCTACTGTTGAGTTCTTCTGTAGTCTGTAGCCATCTGGTGTGGGTCTTCCTCCTAAAATTTTCCTCATGATTTTGCGTTCTTCTTTTTTGATTTCTTCAATTTTGATTTTCCTGATTCTTCTTCTTATTATTATTATTGATAATGGTCAGACACAAAGCACTAACAACGTGAAGTCTTCCAAGTTCTAGCATTTCAGAAGTAAGGACTGCAGCAGTGAAGTGATTACAAACAGTAAGTGTAGTGCACATAGTTTTGGTTGGTTCATTTTAAATGGTAATGCATTGTGCGCGTGAAACAAATGTCGGTGGGAGAGAAGTGGTGTCTATTCTCACGTCAGTGTAGACAGGTTTCTTTTTTGAGTGGGGGTTGTAGGTAGAATTTGTGATGAACCGATAATTGCTTCGTCAGTCTCTATACAAAAAAAGTTTATAAGAAATAAGCAATACCATATGACTCATTGACTTATTAGTTCGTAGATAATATAACACTTACAAAAACGAGGTACTAGTAACATTTATCTTTCATCGTTTTAACATTCAAAGAGTTCAAATAAACTTATTTTTTAATTGTAAAGTTTAGTTAGGCTCTAATGTAGATGATAGAGGGGTAGGTGAGGGGTACTAGCTAATATTTGATGGCGCTAAGGCGTAAAGATCTGAGAAAGGTTGGGATCCACTGTTCTCAGTGTCCTGCCAATAAAACGCTGTCATTGTTCCGCCTTCCCTAAATTTTCTATGTATTCTTTCCAATTTAAGTTGTTCGTGACTAATTCCTAGGTTTTCAGTTGAATTTACGGCCTTTAGATTTGACGGATTTATCGTGTAACCGAAGTTTAACGGATTCCTTTTAGCACTCATGTGGATGACCTCACATTTTCCATTATTTAGGAGCAATTGCCAATTTTCGCACCGTACAGATGCCTTACCTAAATCGTTTAGGAACTAGCTTTGCTCTTCTGATGACTTTACTAGACGATAAACAACAGCATCATATGCAAGCAACCTGAGACGGCTGATCAGATTGTTTCCTAATTCACTTATATTGATAAGGAATAATAGAGGCCCTGTAACACTACCTCGAGGAACGCCAGAAATCACTTCTTACTCGATGACTTTCCGTCAATTGCTACAAACTGTGACCTCTCTCACGGAAATCATGAGTCCAGCCACGTAACTGAGAGCAAAAGCACGCAGTTTTGTTACAAGACGCATGTGAGGTACGCTGTCCTCTGCAATCTTCTTCCACATTTCGTCCTTCAGTTTATTCCCTGTGTAGTCCGGACGACCGGTGCCGTAGAGCACTGCATTAACTATCTGCCCCATCCGGCCAACTGCTGGGAAGTCAGTACTGGCGGGGTGCAGCCTGCTGGAACTGCGGGCTGTGGTGTGGTTAGAGGTAACGGGTCCCGAGTCACAGACAAAGATTGTCTAAATTGCGTTTAGAAACTGAAAGCTCTTATGATTGTTGCGTTTCCTGTACTGTTAAAAAAGTGTAATACTTAATAACGACTGAAGGATGCCAAGTTATAACGTATCTTCTAGAAAATGTTCAATAATAGAATGTATGTGTCAAGACAGTCCATAATACGTAGTTATACATCTGTCATTACTAGAATGACAATATGAGAGTTTCAATGCCTTAGGAAGCAGTAACGTTAAGTCCCTGTGGGTAAGCTTCAATTGAACTCATATCTCATTACATCGTCCTTCAGTTTTGTAAATTAATGGTGGCTTAAGCGGAATACTGCCATGACGGAACGTGAAGAATAGTCTCTTCTCGACAGTGACGTCACGCGGAAGCCCTCGCTGCCGAACGCTTTGGCCCAAATCTTCTATGGAATCACCTTGTTGCTGCCTACACAGATAACAACTACGCTCTCTCGGTCCATGGAGGTAAGAATAATTCTTACCTCCATGTCTGGGTCCCTCCCCTCTGTCATCCCACCACGCTACCCATGACGTCAGGGAGGCCGTTGTCGAAGGACCTCTAGTGTGATCCCTCGAAACTAAGCGGGCGACCCGCGTGACATCTACTGTCGTCTAACGGAACTACGAGCACACCCCCGGGACAGTGGTTTAGGGGAGGGCTTCCTCTCTGTATTTGTTACTCTGTGCCCGAGTACACGGTACAACGCGGCTTGGACAACGGCATAGAGGGCTGCCCGCATGGAGGTAGAATAAGGGGAGATGGCGCTACAGACTTAGGCTGTAAGTTGTTTTGAAGCCAGTGGGCGGGGCCTGCCTCCATATTGGATCCCCCAAAACATTATCAGACGAGTGTTTACAATTCCTTCTTGTTCGTTATTTTGTAAGAGGTATGCGATGTATGCGCTGCCTGCAACAGGCAAGACTTAGGAGAGTCTCTGACCAGAGAGCAGTATGTAGTTAGCTGTTGCTCGTCGCTATAGTTCAATTCATTTATCTTGGCGGTTCGCGCATGCCCATCCAGACGCGGGTGATTGCTGCGTTGCCAGTTGTACGCGCCAAGAGAAGAAGCGCCATAGTATAGTTCCCAAACTTACGTTTAGGGGGGGAGCGCGCAGTTTATGAAGTAAAGCCACCACGGCCGCATTAAACCTTTCGCTGCTACAGAGACGTGCTCCCCGCATTCCGCGATGTGCACGATTTTGTCATCATTGCACTGCTCGCCTGTGCAGACAAGACACATGCTGTTTCGACTGCTTTTACACACTTTATCATTCGATTTCACAAGAACTATTTGGCCCAAAAATTTGATTTTTACACATCTCCTTGACTGATACCACCCCCCCCCTCCCCCATTAATGACTTAATTTTGTTCCGAAGTTCAACGCAGTTATTGTGCAGCATTATATGTAGTAAACCATTGCACGAAATTTTGAAGAGTTTGCAGAGGTAAAAGTCCATAGCGTATACTTTCCATATAGTCGATTTTAGTTGTCACTAGAAATTTCACAAAATTACATTCAAACGAATAAAATTCATGAAGTAAGACACTTCGATATTGTTTTTAAATAAAGAAAATATTTAGTACTGAACAAGGCTTGAACTCAGAACCTTTGGCTTGGCAGCCCTACACTTTAACCATTACGCTAATGCAGCTCGTCATTCAATATATCTCCCAACATATCACGCAAAATACCGACAAACCCTGTTGGTATGACTATGAATTATTCACGTTTCGTCGAAGTACAATAGGAAATAAACAATCACCGTTGTTCTTTATTGCGAAAAAGCGGTTTGTGAGAATGATACAAACACCTTTTCTTGCTATCGCCTGAATTAGGAGGCTTATTGCTTGTTTGGTTTAATTAATTAATAGAATATGAAGCAATTGGTATAAAGAATGCTTTTTCCAAACTTTCTATTACGGATAGTCTGCTATCAAGACACTGCTTTTGCTCAGTTACTTTATGACTGAAGGTTTCTAAAACTGAAGGCACTCGTCCGTGCTCTGCACTGCAATCCAGCTTTGGCAACGTCATTCTCTGTTCATTGGCTGACTGTGTTTTGTGACGTCAGATGCGCAGAACGAACCTAAACTCGACCGCCGTCATAAATGACGCGCACTTTAGTCGACAGTAGTCTGCGTGAGTCGGCAGTAGTCTGCGCGTGTTGGCAGTCTGCTCTGGTCGGGATTTTGGAGGATGAGTATTATTGTAGAAGGTAAAGAAACAGCGTTCCGCATATATAGTAATGTACGTTAACTGTCATCCAATTTCTTTCAAAAAATGCCCCAATAATAATTTTTATAATATAAAGTAATTTAAAAAAAAGGCATTCATTTCAATTTAAAGATTTTATTCAATGGATTATCTTTCCTTTCGTGAATCACAAAGCATAGGCCAGTATTGCACGGAGCTGAGCCGAATTTTTTTTAGATAAGAGCAGATAGATTCGCAGTTTATATTGAGGTAAGAATTTTTGTTTTTTTATTCAGAGTACAGGGCCGTTGCACAGCGTTGCTGTCGTCATAAAATTTACCAGGTTACTGAATTTTTTTATTATTTCCGGGTTTAGGAATTGAATTTTGTGGTTACATTAAATGTGAATGCATTTCTGCACGGAGACTATAAATGGGAACCAATTTTGTTCAGAGGTTACAAATTTTGAAATTCATTTAATTAATATTTCCGTGGGGAGGTTACACTTGGCGACATCCGGCCAGTATCGTATTTCTTTGTGAATCTTCTGATAAGTAGTCATATATCTGCTCTTATTTACTTAAATGTAGTTTGCATCTGGCGCAAAGCATTTACTAATTTGTCACTCTTTCTTTCACAGATCATCGGCAATTTATTGCTCTTTGTTGTAATTGTTTGTTTCATTTTTTTTTTTTGCTTTGTCTTTGTTTCATTTGTGCTTAATTTTGATTTGTGAAAAATGCCGCGAAAAACTGTTAACAGTACATCGCGATGTGCAATGAGTGAAATAGCCGACTGGAATAATTTGACCGATAATACTTGCGACACTCAGTGTAATGATGACAATCCTCCATTTACAGACAATCAGTGCCTGCCGACCACTAGTAATGATTTTGATCCTAATGATGAACAAATAAATTTAATTGTGTCCTCTGTTAATTTAACGACAATTAATGACGCGGGACGTTCTGTTACAATGAACGCTGCCCAGCTTGACACACCCGGTTTGCAAAATTTACGTAATGAACAGATAAATTTTTCTAACGAAAATGAACAGTGTACTCAAAGTACGACAGATTTATTTGATTCCGATTTAGTGACCAACATTGCACATTCGTTTGGCAAACCTTTTCAAGAATTACAGAATGACCAAATGGTTACAGAAAACGTGACAATTGCAGGTATGCCATCAAACAGCACAGAGAATAGAGTAGGTAATATTGGCTTGGATCAAATTATGGCAGTATTGCTACAACAGAGTGAAAATTTCGAACAGTCAAAGAAAGAACAAGACAACAATTTCAAACAACTTAATGAAAAACAAGACAACCTTAATGAAAATTTCAAACAACTTAGTGAACAGAATAAACAGCTTAGTAAACAGATTACAGCCGTTGCTGCGCAATGTCATGATACTAAGGAACAATTACGTGAGGAAATTAAGGCTTGTGCAAGGAAAAGTAGTGAAGAAATTAGATCTGTTGCTGAAGAGTTAAATGATAGACATGCAGCTACAATTAAATTACTTAGAGAGGAAATTAGTGCAGTCGGTAAACAATGCTCTGAAAACGCAACACAGTTACGCGACGAGTTTAAATTAATGTCAGCAGAACTTTCACGCACACTGGATGCAAAAATAGACGTGAAATTTGACCAACAGAACAGTCAAATTGACGAACGTTTTAATTACCACTTACAAAATAGTGAAACGCGTTACCTTAAATTCATACAGGAACAAAATAAAGTAAAACGACAAGTCATGGAAACAATTACTGCACAGAGACAGGAAAATAAGCGTAAATTGTTTGCGAAGGCGAAAACATACGTAGACAACAATATTGCTACAGTATCAGACGAAATTAATACTATCAAACAGTTGAACACCGAATTGCGTGATGAAATTTCCGATCTTAAATCAAAAACAGATACACACACAGTAGACTTTCAGACAGTGACCGACAGACTCGAACAATTAGAACTAATACAGGATCCGGATGCCATCAAAACAGACATTAAAAAATTGAACGAAACCACACGTAAAATACAAAAACAAATTAATGCTTGTGACACTAAAAACGATGATCAGGTAAAAATACTGACTGAAAAATATGATGAATTGGCCAGTCATATTGACGTTATTGAAAGTAATAATGACAGCAAATCAGACGATACTTCACCGATTTCGTTTAATCAAACACCTGAGTTCCAAAATTTACAGCAGACGATCAGTGAGATAGATTCGTCCAATAATACATTACGTAGAAAATTGTCAACTTTACAGCAGGAAGTGACAGAGATAAAAAATGTTTCAGTCAATAACACGAGCATACGGCACATTCCGAACATTTGTCACACTCACACAGCCAGTGTAATTTAGGTAATTTACAGAGAGTACGTGACTTAGATTCCGAAGAATCAGAGACAAATAGATTCTCATACAATCCTGAACCTGTTCAGACGTACAGAGACGATAATTTTGATTACAAACATTTTCTATCAGTGAGAAAATTTAATGTATTTAAAAATGACAGAGCACAGATTCACGCTTTGGCCAGGATACGACAATTTGCTTTTATATTTTTATCAGCTTGGCCTGTAACGCAGAAACTAGCTTTGGACTGGATACAACAATTTGTTTTTGAATTTTCACCGGCATTGCCTGTAACACAGAAACTAAAATTTATTTGCAGTGCGTAATAGACCTCAGGGGATTCATTACGCTTTGATGAATATGTGCCGTAGCGCACACAGGGCCCCGAGCCGTAGTAGTGCTATTTCATCTTTAGTTTTCTGCACTGCTGCCTTCTCTTCTACTATCCTTTATACCTATCAAAACAGCTCTTCAACTATCGACATATCTATAATTAGGAATTAGTAAAGAAAACCCGATATGACAAATTTTACCGAAAGTGACAGTTTTCATTAGACGCTCCAGAAATGACAATCACGAGAACTTTAATACCAGATAAAAATTTAATCATCAGTAAGTACAAAATTTTCAGCAGTCGCAAACACATTTTGGTAACAATAGACGGTTTTCACCGTAACAGCATCAAAGCCAGCCAGTTAGCATACCTAACCAACAATGCAGTCTGCAAGGTCAACCAAGCTTTAATGTTTCGCTGCGGACACGTATAGCGTCGGCCCCAACAAATAGTAATGCACAGCAACAAGGGAATCAGTACGTACAGAAAACACACTATTTCAATTCCTATCGCAATGCACCGTATAGAAATGACTATCATGACAGACGTCAAAGCAGTGAGCACAATTTTCAGCGTACGTTTAATGACAGTCGGTCTTACCAACAGCAAAATCATCCGCAACAACATATTATCATGAATGAACCAGATTGTAGGTATCATCCCGAACGTAATACGTCAGGAAGAAATAACAGAACAGTTCAAATAGTGGAAATGCCACAGCATCGTCCCGAAAATAATAGCACGTCAGATAGAATTTGACTAAATACAGTACAGATTGCATCTTCCAGTATCGCAAGCAATACTTTTGACACACAGAATCTTGTTCACGAAAATCTTACTTTTGACGACATCCGAGACACTCTTTTGCAGGAAAGACCAGTTATTCAAAAAACCATTTCACACCCTGTCATCGAAGTAAAAATTGGATCATCTAAATTTTCAGCAGTTATCGATTCTGGATCTCCTATGTCAGTTATAAATGAGGAAACTTTCAACGAATGTAACAAAGAAAATAACTATCCTACGTTACCATTAGGCAAAACGAAAGTAAAAGGAGCAGTGTCTGGTAATGAAACGGATCGCCCACAGACACTAGAAGAACTTCTACAGAAATTTCATGGTACTGCTATTTATTCCACATTAGATTTGAAATCGGGATTTTGGCAAATTCAACTCCATCAGGACTGCAGACAGTACACGGCTTTTCTTTGTTTTGGTGACTGTTATCAATTTTGTAAATTACCGTTCGGTTTAACTATTTCTTCAGCAGCATTTATTCGCGGTTTGAATACAATACTTCCGACAGAACTTAAAGACAGAATCACAACGTATGTAGACGACATTCTTATTGCAGTAGCTAACTGGTCTGAACACAATCTGATTCTTGAACAACTGTTATGAACTTTTCGTGCACAAGGACTCACAGTTCATCTCAGTAAATCGCACTTTGGCAAAACTTCTATAAAATTTCGTGGACATGTAATTTCAGCAGAGGGCATTGCGCCTGACCCGGAAAAACTTCAAGCTTTACGTGACATTACTGTTCCTACGACGAAGAAACAACTACGCAGTTTTTTGGGGTTAATTAACTTTTTTCGTAAATTTATTCATTACTCTACTTTAGACACCCCTAGAACATGTCAATTGACAAGTAAAAACACTATTTGGTCCTGGGATAAGCAAGCACATTCTGAATTTATGAATCTGAAACATGCTTTGTTGAATGCACCACTTTTATCGCACCCAGATCTTACTAGAAATTTTTCCATTGCCACCGACAGTTCTAACACCGCTTTAGGCGTACACATTTTTCAGGAAATTGAAGGAGATGGCACTACAGTAATTAAAAACATAGCCTTTGCGAGTCGCATTCTGTCACCTGCTGAACGCAATTATTCTGTTACAGAACTTGAAACATTATGTGTTGTATGGGCATTTACGAGATTTCGGCATTTCCTTTATGGAAGACATACGACCGTTTACACAGACCATAGAGCGATACAGTTTTTACTTTCCGCTAAATTTACACACGACAGATTAAGTAGATGGAAACTTTATTTACAAGAATTTAATTTTACAATTGTTCACATTCCCGGTACACAAAATATTGTAGCAGACGCACTATCCCGTTCTCTCAGCAACAATCAGCAAGACATCGCAACCAACTTCTGCAAAGCAAATTTCAGCGTCATGTACATTCAACAAGTTGCATTTGAAAATTTCATTTCATCGCCATTACAAGACATAGCACAAGAGCAGAGTAAAGACAACGTGTGGAAAGAGATATTTGGCAAGATAGGAATAATGTTACCATTAGAAACCATTACACTGTACGTAATGATATTCTGTTTCGCCGCTCTCACCCTGATAGCAACAATTGGTTATTATGTATTCCTGACGAGCTTGTTAACAAATTAATTTGGTATACTCATTTAAGTTACGCACATTACGGAGCCAGAAAATGTTTTCTTATACTGAGACAGAACTGTTATTTTACCAACATGGAAAAACGTATTCGACGAGTTTTAGCGTCATGTAAAATCTGCCAGAAAGCTAAGTCAGATACGACTTCACATATTCCTCCATTACATCCTATTGTACCTGTTAAATTGAGACACATGGCCGCTGTAGACATTTTTGGACCGATTCCCAGAACTAATAGAGGTTTTTGCTACATCTTTGTCGCTGTTGAACTCACTTCAAAATTTGTTACCTTCACTCCGTTACGCAAAGCTACTGCTAAAACTGTTTCGAAAGCATTTGTAAAACATTTTCTATTTCATGTAGGGCATGTATTGAAAGTAATTTCCGACAATGGGTCACAGTTTCGATCTGCTATATGGACACGTATGTTACGAGCTAGAAACATTTCCCCGATCTATATATCCAGGTACCATGCTTCTTCGAACCCTTGTGAACGATTAATGAAAGAAATTGGTAAACTGTGTAGAATATACTGCCATAAAAAACATATTGATTGGGACACACACATACTCTCATTCCAGGACGTAATTAATTCCTTACCAAATGAATCTACTATGCTATCTCCGACTGTTATACTGAAAAATGTTGAACCACCTAACAAAATCAAAGAATTAGTAACCTTTCCTAAATCTCGTCGACTACGACACAATGAAATAATTGACATTGCGCTGAACAACATCAAACGTGCCGCAGAGCGCCGGAGAAGACAGCAAAAGCAGGTTTGTACACGCCGTGACTTTCACACTGGACAGAAGATATTAGTACGCACACATTATTGATCTAATAGAGGAAAAAGTAGATGTAGTAAATTTGAGCTTCTATATGCAGGTCCATGAGCTTCTATATGCAGGTCCATATCGAATTCGCAGCATTCCTCACCCCAATGTAGTACACGTCGAAACTTTGAGAAACAGAAAAACCAAAGGGAATCACCATATCTCCAACATCAAACCCTTTATTGAATTAACATACTTTATGATTTATCA
Source organism: Schistocerca piceifrons (assembly GCF_021461385.2). Lineage (NCBI taxonomy): Eukaryota > Metazoa > Arthropoda > Insecta > Orthoptera > Acrididae > Schistocerca > Schistocerca piceifrons. The sequence goes on from NW_025729183.1 coordinate 738,179, forward strand.
CACTGTAATGCCATTTCCTGATTTTTTTATGACCACTTATGCAATTATATTCACATGAACACTTACTTATGATTATCGTATTTTTTCTTGGCAAGTGCCCAGCAAGGTAAGGTTAGCAGGTCGCTTTTCTTGTCGTTACACATCAGACCGTGCACATTTTTCCAGATGAACTTACATTTTATGACCACTTATGCAATTATATTTATGTGACTACTTACTGATGATTATGATATTTTTTCTTGGCAAGTGCCCGGCAAGGTAAGGTTAGCAGGTCGCTTTTCTTGTCGTTACACATCAGACCATGCACATTTTTCCAGATAAACTTACATGCGATTCTATCTAGTGACATATTAATTTTATCAAATTCTTTCGCCATTAAAGTCTTCAACTCTCGCCTCTATCAACTACACAACATACCAAGCTGGACAAAGAGAGGCATTTCTTGTTGTTACACATCAGACCGAGTACATTTTCCATTTTTCATGTATGTATGATTGTTTTACTGTTTTGTTTGTATGCACTATGAAATATTTAAGATATAGCAAACATTAGTTGACTTTGACATTTTGCTTTATGATATCTCAACATCGTGACTATTTTAAATTTTGCTGCTACATTGTGATACTCTGTGTGCATTTTTTGCACCTGAACACTGTCTATGTTTTTTGACATACTACGTTTTGTGTTATGCTGTGCTGTATGCTTAATTATATTTTCCTACTCGGGTGGTAAAGGATAGCAGCTCACTGATAGATAACTTCTTTATAGACCAAGATAAGTTTAACCAGGTAAATGCTCAGCCTGTTGAGAATGGTCTTTCTGATCATGGTGCACAGCTAGTTACAATATATGACATAGCTCCATTCAGCAATACTAAACAGTCCTCCAAAGTAGTACGTTAAGTCAACGATTTAACAATTGCAAATTTCAGGGAAAGCCTACAGCAGTTAGACTGGGATGAGGTGTACCGTGAACCTGATGCCAATTTAAAATATAATTTATTTCATGACATTTTTGTAAATGCATTTGAAAACTGATTCCCCAAGAAAATAGTTAAATATACTCGTAAGAAACCTTGTAACAAACCATGGCTTACTAAGGGTATAAAAATATCTTGTAACCGGAAAAGGGAAATGTATCTGACAGCAAGAAAGAGTAGTGACCCAGAAACTATCAAAAATTATAAAAACTACTGTGTTATATTAAGAAAAGTTATTAAAAAATCCAGGAGTATGTGTATCATGTCTGAAATCAGCAACTCTGATAATAAAATTAAAACAATTTGGAATATTATTAAAAGAGAAACAGGTCAACCAAGAGCAGAGGAAGACAGTATTACCATCAAATTGAATGAAAGCTTTACGAACAAAAAGTCAGGAGTTGAAAATATTTTTAATAATCATTTTCTAAATGTTGTGGATATAGTAGGATCCAGGTGTTCATTAGAAGATGCTAGGCTGTTAATGGAAGAGGCCATACCTATGCAATTTGATACAATTGAAATCTCACCCACTTCTCCCTCTGAAATTAGGAAAATAATAAACTTGCTTAAAAGCAAAAACTCACATGGAATTGGTGGCATTTCCAGCAAAATAATAAAAGCTTGTTCTCAACAGATAAGTAAGATTCTCAGCCACCTGTGTAATAGCTCTCTGGAACAGGGCATTTTCCCTGATAGACTGAAATATGCTATTGTTATACCTTTGCATAAAAAGGGGGATAGATCTGATGTCAACAATTACCGTCCAATCTCCCTTCTAACAGCTTTATCCAAAATTTTTGAGAAAGTAATGTATTCAAGAGTAGCTTCACATATCTGTAAAAATGAAGTACTAACAAAATGTCAGTTTGGTTTCCAGAAAGGTTTTTCAACAGAAAATGCCATATATGCTTTCACCAGTCAAATTTTGAATGATCTGAATAACCGAACACCACCCATTGGGATTTTTTGTGATCTCTCAAAGGCTTTTGATTGTGTAAATCATGAAATTCTGCTAGACAAGCTCAAGTATTGTGGCATGAGTGGGACAGTGCACAAATGGTTTAATTCGTACCTAACTGGAAGAGTGCAGAAAGTTGAAATAAGTAGTTCTCGTAACATGCAAAGATCAGCACATTCCTCAAACTGGGGAACTATCAAGAATGGGGTTCCACAAGGGTCAGTCTTGGGTCCTTTGTTGTTCTTATTATATATTAATAACTTGCCATTCTATATTCATGAAGAGGCAAAGTTAGTTCTCTTTGCTGATGATACAAGTATAGTAATCACACCTGAGAAACAAGAATTAACTGATGAAATTGTCAATACTGTCTTTCAGAAAATTACTAAGTGGTTCCTTGTAAACGGACTCTCACTGAATTTTGATAAGACACAGTACATACAGTTCCGTACAGTGAATGGTATGACGCCATTAATAAATATAGACCTTAATCAGAAGCATATAGCTAAGGTAGAACATTCCAAATTTTTAGGTATGTCCATTGATGAGAGATTAAATTGGAAGAAACACATTGATGATCTGCTGAAACATTTGAGTTCAGCTACTTATGCAATAAGGGTCATTGCAAATTTTGGTGATAAACATCTTAGTAAATTAGCTTACTACGCCTATTTTCACTCATTGCTTTCATATGGCATCATATTTTGGGGTAGTTCATCACTGAGGAATAAAGTATTTATTGCACAAAAGCGTGTAATCAGAATAATAGCTGGAGTCCACCCAAGATCATCCTGCAGACATTTATTTAAGGATCTAGGGATATTCACAGTAGCTTCTCAGTATATATACTCTCTTATGAAATTTGTTATTAACAACCAAACCCAATTCAAAAGTAATAGCAGTGTGCATAACTACAATACTAGGAGAAAGGACGATCTTCACTATTCAAGATTAAATCTAACTTTGGCACAGAAAGGGGTGAATTATACTGGCACTAAAGTCTTTGGTCACTTACCAAATAGTATCAAAAGTCTGACAGATAACCAACAAGTATTTAAGAAGAAATTAAAAGAATTTCTGAATGACAACTCCTTCTACTCCATAGAGGAATTTTTAGATATAAATTAAGAAAAAAAAGAAAAAAACAAAACAAAAATATAAAAAAAATAAAGAAAAAAACACAAAAAAATAAAGTTGTTATATTAACTTAAGTATGTTGTTAAATTAACCTAATTATGTCATGTATTGGAAAATTCGACTCGTTCCACATCATTACGAAATATCGTATTCATGATCCATGGAACTAGTATTAATCTAATCTAATCTAATCTAATCTAATCTAACCTAATCACTAGAAATCAGCTTTTATTTAATGGGTATATGATTTAAATGCAAGACATTAATCATTGTTCATCATTTTCAGAAAGAAATAACGTGTAAAAGAAATAAATTATGGGAATTTCACTTTCGGAATGAACGAAAGAAGATGCAATACCTTGTCACGAAGAGTAAATGGATCAGAATTAACAAGCATTAACAAGAATATACTATACACATCGTATGATAGCAATCTTAACTAATTTTTTCTTTCAGAATACGAGGCGATTGATGCAGGCTGTCAGACAGAACTACACATCTTAGTTTTAGTGATAAAATATGCTAGAAATAAGGAACTCTATACTATGAATAATTGTATAATGAAGTGACTTTTTTGCGGATTGAATAGTGATGCAGAATATGCTAATATGGATAATGAAGTTTTTCTTTACAGGTGATGATAATAATGGAGTTGTGATATGGATAATGAAGTTTTTCTTTGCAGATGAAAATAATGATGAAGTTTATATATTTACTGTTAAGAAATGCTATGTAGTTATTTAGGTATTTGTTGCAGTTCGTTTTGACAGTATGTCTTATGTCGCATGGTATGATGACTGAAGGTTTTGGAAAGGACAGCTAGAGAACATGCATATTTAATACACATTTAATTACCTGTTAATTCGAGGTTCACTACTTTTCAGCATAATATGCGTTTCTTCTTTCAGTTTAATAATCCATATTGTATTTTTTGCAGGAGAAATTATTCATGGAATTAATGTGCTATAAGCAGTTGGTCATTAAACCTGTGTCATTCATGAATGTGATCACATATACTCTATTTGTTTCATAACCTTGCTACAGCTGACTCATGACGAATGGCGTTACACATCTTCATTTGCAGCAATAAGTCAAATGCAAATTTTATTATGCCCCAGCAATTAATTATCGATCCCAACGCAATGCATTGCTAGCACAAAAAAAAAAAAATGTATTACCAGTCCCAAATAATACTACCTGTTTAAAAGAGTTATGAGTAATACTGAATGATGTTTTCTAATAACAAACTTTGAGTAATAGTTCCAGAGTGTTACATTTTTAAATATGTCATATATCACTTGAATGATAAGTTCTGAGTAATAGTGAATGATATTTCGTAATAATGCATGCATGCTCTACACTCATTAGCTCCTGTTTTGACTGATGACTTCTGATGATTTGTAACTGGCCAATGAGTGCCAATAATTATTTTAAATATGTCATATGTCACTTGAATGATGGAAAATGTTTTGTAATATTCAATACTTGCTGGCCAATGAATGCCACTGTTTCTTATATTTTAAATTTATATTATTTCACTCTCATGCTATATATATGAATACCAGTAGCTTGATGCTACACTCTTTAACTCCTGTTTTGAATGATGACTTCTGATGGTTTGTAACTGGTCAATGAGTACCAATGTTCTCTGTAAATAGATAACTTATGAACATTATTCTGTAATACTTCATACATGATACAGAAATGTTCAGTAACTGGGCGATGAGTGCCTCCAATTAATCAAATCAGTTGATAGACTAGTAATTATCAATGATGACTGGCATAAGACTTAATGTCCTTTACCTTCTGATCTAATTACCAGAAATTACTGTACTATCCGTTTGTCCTGTCTATCCTCATGCTCATGGAGCACTATATTTGGTTTTTGCAATAATTCTACGTTGGTGTACCTTACAAGAACGTGGTGTTGACACGACATGCTGTCCACCACCTTGAGCGATGGAGATGTTATTATGGTCCCACTGTTTGGTGTACCTAATGTACTACCAAAATGATAACATGGAATATTACTACGACATTTCAGTGTCTTGGCTACACTGATTAATACTTCTGGGAAAATAACTTCAGATTGTCTCACTTGGTGTTGTGCTTCTGTAGAAAGATGTGGACTTTCAGTGCAGCTGCTTGCAACCTAATGTGCTACAACCATGATGCAATCCTTCCCTTTCCTATCCTAGTTCTTGTAAAATAGTAAAAAAAAGAAAAAAAAACTACAGTGCGTATGCACTTTATGTCATTTGTTAATATGATTTGTACTCATTGCGTATACATTTTGTGATTTCCTGATATGTTCTGTACTACAGTGCGTGTGCACTTTTGCCATTTGTTAATATGTTTTGTACTCATTGTGTATACATTTTGTCATTGCTTGATATGTTCTGTACTCAGTGCATGTGCACTATATTTTATTTCATGTTCTGCACTTATATATATGTATATATTCTGTGATTTAAACTTAGTCTATTAAGAAAAAAATGTTGCTCATGGAAAGTCCAATTGACTCACCATCGCTGCCAAATTTTTATTCTGGAAACATCCCCCAGGCTGTGGCTAAGCCATGTCTCTGCAATATCCTTTCTTTCAGGAGTGCTAGTTCTGCAAGGTTCGCAGGAGAGCTTCTGTAAAGTTTGGAAGGTAGGAGACGAGGTACTGGCAGAAGTAAAGCTGTGAGTACCGGGCGTGAGTCGTGCTTCGGTAGCTCAGTTGGTAGAGCACTTGCCCGCGAAAGGCAAAGGTCCCGAGTTCGAGTCTCGGTCGGGCACACAGTTTTAATCTGCCAGGAAGTTTCATATCAGCGCACACTCCGCTGCAGAGTGAAAATCTCATTCTGGAAACATCCCCCAGGCTGTGGCTAAGCCAGGTCTCCGCAATATCCTTTCTTTCAGGAGTGCTAGTTCTGCAAGGTTCGCAGGAGAGCTTCTGTAAAGTTTGGAAGGTAGGAGACGAGGTACTGGCAGAAGTAAAGCTGTGAGTACCGGGCGTGAGTCGTGCTTCGGTAGCTCAGTTGGTGGACCACTTGCCCGCGAAAGGCAAAGGTCCCGAGTTCGAGTCTCGGTCGGGCACACAGTTTTAATCTGCCAGGAAGTTTCAATCAACATACTACATACAAACAGAATATAATAAAAGCACGGAAGACTTTTAGCTAAACAGTGTCTGATAACAGTATCAGAACTCAATGAAAACCTAAAAATATCGGGAGAAGTTCGCAAAATACTTAAAATTTTTAATTGCGTAACGAACAAGTGATTAACTGAAAACTACTGCAAGAAGGAAAAATTGCCTCAGTGCGAGTAGGATTCGTGTACTGAGCCTTCTGTACGAACTCCTTTATGTACACTGACAGTTTATCCATCCTGGGAACCGACAATCTCAACGACTTTTACCTGTTACCAAAATAGATACTGGGAAGACATTGGTCCCTGGATTTCCAAGACCGTATGAAATCTACAGTAGCTTTTTTAACTAACCCGGACATACAAAAAGAAGCAAGCAGGGGGACTTCAGTTTATATATGTAGAGAGAGAGGTTTAATAAAACGCTTTTGTATTTACTTACTACAATATGACTACAACTTACATTTTATTTTTGCATGCAGTAATGTTCATCTATTACGCTGTTGATGGATGATGAATACAAAGTATCTTCAAATGTCAAAAGATATTTTTATGATATACAAATACAATTTAACAAGTTTAAGACTTTTTTTGCTGTGTGATACCTTGCTTCTTGCCACATTTCATGGTTCTAGATCAAAGGGAAGTACCCTATAGCTTTTGATAAATGAGTTTTAGAGTATCGAAGTATGTGACCTAAATCTGTTGATTGCATTGACTTAGGAGCTTACAATTTTTAGGCCGCCTAGAGACCACAGACTTTAGTACGTGACATAAGAGAAGAAGGGCTTAACAGGCGGCCAGATAAAAAATGACAAAAAATTTTTCGTTTTATATAATTAAAATTAACGATTTTCGGATTTTTTTCTTTACTTGCATTGTAAACCTCGCTTCTTACCATGATTTTAGTTCAACGAGAAGCAGCCTCTAAGTTTTGATATGTGAATTTTCGAGTATCATAATATGTGACGCTAAAATCGCAATCAAATAAAGTTTCAACAGTTATCCACAAAAGCTGAGAAAAGTTATTTATTTTAATTTTATTTCAAGGAAAACGGCAGGTAAACTGTAATACAAGGCCACTTTAAATGTCGGACAGTTTATCACGAATGGATATTCATTCATGATGCTTCACAAGCACACTGCTACTTCACCTTCAGCTGATAATGCATGGATTGCTGAATTTAAATGTGTAGAGCTCGTACGATAGCCTGGTGAAAAGTAATGCCTCCGAATTTTTTATTCTGTTCTCAGTAGCGATATGACATCTCACGCGTGTTACTCGGTCGACTCTACTGCGCTGACGCAAGTTGCAACCCTCTGGCGCTAGAGGACTGGAAACTGTAACGTATAGCATAGCGATGTGTGACGTAACTATGTCGATGTACTGCGAGACCCTCGGAATACTGAAAGCACGAGTTCGAAGAGTTGGTCCACACACGGATGACCCTCTCTTTCAGCATGACAATACCAGACCACACACCTGCAGCAATCCGACAACTTGCTGTCACTGTCATCGACCATCCTCCGTACGGTTCCGACTTGGACCCATCCGATTTTGGCTCATTTGGTACTGATGAAGTGGTGCAATCAAGGGTTAGGTTGTGGCCCTGACAACGAAGTCAAAAATTCTACAGTGACGGTACTAACAAACTAGTCTCTCGTTGGGGAAAACGTGTTCGTCGCCAGGGTAACTATGTTGAGAAATAAATATGCAGACATTTATTTTTTAATTTTATTGTATTTTTTTCCATGGAGACACCAACTGGTGTTTTTTGCAAACGTCATAGCATTTTTTACAAGTTTAATACAGTCATATATACATATGTGATTACATATACATGATACAAATGTACCATTGTACCTAATAAGGCACAATATTGGATGTTACATCCTACCTATTACAAATATTCAGATTTTACACAATAATGTATTTTAGTTTAATATTAATATTCACTTAAAGAATATAAACATTTGTCAATCAAGAAACATTTCAGTTTCACTTTGAATAAGTTCCCTTTGTGGCACCTTATAGAGCTGGGTAATCTGTTGTACCATATTTGACCACTAATGCATGGACTATGGTCTGTTGTTTTTAATTTTGTTCTTTGTCTGTAGTAGCAGTCTTTATTTCTTGTATTATAGGCATGCATATCAGAGCACTTTGTTGCTTTGTTTTGATGTGTCAAAAAAAAAAATTAATTAATTTGTAAAGATACAGTGAGTAGACTGTGAGGTATTTATGATGAACAAAGACGTAGAATTTTAATGAAGTTTCCTCTATTTAAAAAGCATTAAAAGTTTTCACATAAAGGATTCGGAGACGAGCACGCCTTCCTAGATGGACCCGGCGTAAAGTCAAGAGCCGGCGTCCCAGTCAGGAATGATAGAGCAGAGAGGACTGTGAAGAAGACGTCAGGCGACAGCACGCTGATACGCACGTGCTGCATGGAACTGTTGTAGTACCTACCGTAACCCAGCAATAGTCTTTGTGCCATTGTGAGTTCCAAGAGACGAAAAGAAGAACGCAAAATTGTTGGAGAGATAACAGGAAACAACATACATTCGCATTCTGGGAGGCAAATGAGCTAATCTGTTAAAATGATTGTGGTTATAATATCGTATTTTCCCATAGAATATAAATGTATAGGATTTATTTAATACTGTCTCATATGTAATCAAGCTGCACGTGTAGTGTTGTAGTCATGAACGTTACAAACCGCGGATTTCGTTTCATAGCTGTGTTGTCTGCAACTAGTACTGTTTAGTGGCTGTTGGATGGCTTCTTCAAAGGTAACTCTCGTTTAAACATGTTGAGATGTTAAGTAATGGAGTTGTTGAAATTTATGTTTAGTCACTGAAGTATATAGTGATGTAGCTCGCAAAAAACAGGAAGAGAAGTGCAGCAAAACTGGAGATACTGTGGGAAATTTGCATTTGCAAAACAAGATGATGAAGTAGCAGGTAAGGATTCGTGTGAAAGTCTCACCTGACATTCAGAAAATTCGTAAATCAAGTCAGTGTCTAATAAATTCATTGAATGAAATCAGCCTTAGACTTTCCAGCTAAAGAATTACATCACCACAACTACCTAACAGCCAAAAAAGCTTATAGGAAGGCAGTAGAGGAAGCAAAAAAGAAATATAATGATACATACATTAAAGAGGCCCAAAATCCTTGTAAAGCTGCCTGAAATCTTGTAAATGAGAACAGAAAGAAGACTACTTCCTGCTTAAATTCATGTAGCCCTGATGACTTCAGTGAATACTTTGTCAGAATAGTGGAAAAGACAGTGAGTGAAATTCCACACTCTGCCCTAGATCTGACTGCAAACAGAAGATATGCAGACAGTTGCAGTACTCAAAACTGGAAGGAAGTACACCATGAAGACATGATAAAATTTGTGAACTCCTACGAATACTCAGAAAGTGTAGACATCTATGGCATGTCCTGCACACTTCTAAAGAAAATTATTGCAGAATTAGCTCAGCCGATAGGCATAGTGTGGTGTCACCGCCAGACACCACACTTGCTAGGTGGTAGCTTAAATCGGCCGCGGTCCATTTAGTACATGTCGGACCCGCGTGTCGCCACTGTGTGATCGCAGACCGAGCGCCACCACAAGGCAGGTCTCGAGATACGGAAGAGGACTCGCCCCAGTTGTACGACGACTTTGCTAGTGACTACACTGACGAAGCCTTTCTCTCATTTGCCGAGAGACAGTTAGAATAGCCTTCAGCTAAGTCCATGGCTACGACCTAGCAAGGCGCCATTAACCATTTTAAGATAGAGTCTCACTTGTATCATCAAGGAATGCTGTATTTACATGAAGGATTAAAAGTTAAGTATTAAAGCAGCTACGTACTTTTCTTGCTACCATTTATTACGTATCCTGTTTCAGACCTCTCTCTAGCCTAATTGAGATTACGCGTGCCTTTCGGCTACTTCAGTGTGGCGTAGCTGTCTTGTTACGCCACAACACATAGCAATAAACAAATGCCTATCTTCTGGTGTCTTCCCAGACTTCCTTAAACTGGCACGCACAGTACCAATATATAAGGGGGATCCATGTGAGGTGTCCAGCTTCAGACCAATCTCAGTGGTACCAGTATTACCGAAAGTTACTGAGTCTGTGATGCACTGCCAGTTACTGAATTACTTTGAGGAAACCAACTTATTCCAAAACACACAGCACGGATTCCGCAAAGGGAGATCAACAGTGACAGCCACACTGGACTTATTAAAAACGATTTGACAGAGTTTTGAAGAGAGAGAGAGTGTGGCACTGACACACTGTGACCTCAGCAAAGCCTTTGACTGCATCACACACAATACCATTAGCCAAGTTAAGATGCTATGGTGTTGGAGGTGTTGTTCTATCAACACTCCAATCTTATTTGGAAAACAGAAAGCAGGTAGTATCAGTGCACAGAGCAACTTCTCTTGAACAAAAACTAGAACATGGAGTGCCCCAAGGATCAGTCTTAGGACCTCTTCTATTCCTCATATATGTCAATGATATGAGCTGTAATAGTCAAATGTTGCAGTTAGCAGATGACACTACCCTTATTGCCATAGGACATACAGCCAAAGAAACTCTTGGTGCATCAAATTTGATGTTTGAAGAAATAAAAGAATGGTTCATCATAAACAAAATGAAGATCAATGAAGAAAAAACCCAACATGTGACATGCAGTCTAACCAACATTGAAGACCAAGAAAACATGGAGACTGTCAGACTACTGGGCTTCAAGATTGACAGCAAACTCTCCATGAATGATGACACTGCATATGTATGCACCAAACTTTCTCAAGTGATATACCTCCTGAGGAAGCTGAAGAGGGTAATAACTGACCAGTTTCTCACAATAGTCTACCAATCATTCTTCCACAGCCACATTAGCTATGGACTGTTGTTGTGGGGACACTCCTCAGGCTGCAAAGATGTGTTGCTATTACAAAAAAAAAGCCATCAGGATTATATACTCTTGCAAAAGACTGGACCACTGTAAGCCTGTTTTCACCAGGCTAGGCAAAATGACTGTTTTTAGCCAGTATGTGTTTTTCTGACTCATTTATATAAAAGAAAACCAAAGGAATTTTAGCATAGGACAAGAAATACATAATCATGACACTCACTGTAAGAGGAACATTGAAGTGTCAAGGTGTCACCTATCAAGTACACGAGACAGCTTTCCAACAGTCGCCCTAAAAATGTACAATCAACTACCTCCAGAAGTGAAATCCCTGCCACCTGAATTATTTCGGAAAAAAATTGCTCAGGACTTGAAACGACATCCACTATATTCCTTGGAAGAGTTTTTTAACAGTGGTTCTAGTGAATGGACAAAATAATAAATATTATGTTTTATATATAATTTTGCCTAAATTTAATCTTCTTTTTATGTTCTCAGTTAACTGCACATTTAATTTTCTGTTTTACTTAAAGTACATATTTTGCCAAAACGAAACTTTGTGTGTGATCTACGTGGTTTTGTAAATGTTTGCTTTATGGTATTTTCATTTACTGCTATGAATTTTTACTTTCCTGTTTGGTTATATTTCATTTTCTCTATGTTGTATGTGTTTTTGTGCACTGCATAAATATTTTCTTTTATTTGTAATATAAATTTGGTATATGGTGTTGTATAAATGTTAGTTAATAAACATTGTATTTGTGACACAGTCTCTCCAGCCATGGCTGGTAAACAACGAAGATATAATAATAAAGTAATCATAAGTACCATTAGGGAGTAAATGTTTTAGGATGTAAGTATTAGAATTTCAATGCTGGAATGGGCAGTTTTTAAATCTTAGTTGTGCTGCTTAGAAAGAATATGCTGTAGGACAGATTGAATAAAGAAATGCTGTCAGCCCTGTTTGTGGGACAGCACAGTGAGAAAGATCTAAGTGCAAAGCAGGCAGTACTGGCCTTTTTGGGTTGTACCAAAAAGATGCAAACTCTGAACAAATGTTCCAACAGTAATTAAGTTTCATTCTTGATAATTTAACCTGGTTTTCTAGTCAGTTGTCAGTCATTGCCCCATCACTATTTCCTACCTGAGGCTAATGTGAGGATATTCACATAAGGTCAGGTACTGATGCTACACCCATCTGCTTTGACCCTTGATGTCATGGTGAGCCTAGATGTTTTTGAGTCTTTGTGTTTGTAGATTGTGTGTTGTTGTATTTGGTGGCGCTCTCTTGTGCTGGATTTGTTAGTGAGCTGTTTGACATGAATTGAATGTTTCAGGTTGCTGTTGAAAGAATTTGTGCTGGCTTTCTGGTGAGTTACTTTGAATTTTCATATTTTGGCTGATGGATTCATTTTTATGTTTGGAAATATTAGCGCCCTGTGTTTCTTGTGGTCGAAGATTTAATATTTTTCTCTTTTCTTCAGTTGTGAAGAAGATACAAATATTTATGACTAGCTTATTGATTGTTGCAATGGGCGAGGTTGTTTGTTTATATTGAAAGTGGTAGTGATGAAAGTTTTCATGAATTTTCAGTTCTTGCTTGTTAGTGTTTGGCAATTGTTAGATGTTATTGGTAGGTATCATGGGTATTGATGTACCATCATTGCTTAGGATACATTTCTGATGTTAGTCATGTGAGCATAGTTTGGTTTTTTGTACTGAGAACTTTGGTTTAGATAGAGTTAGTGAAAGTGTGGTATCTAGAGCTTTGCTGGAGCTATGTGGATGAAGTGAAATTTGCAACACCATGTTTTAGAGTGGTTGGTTCCTGGTATCGAGGGCTTTGTTGGAGCTATGTAAGTCAAGTGAAAACTGTGTTGAGTTTTTGAGTTATGTATGGGTTACTGGTATTGAGGTCTTCATTAGAGATATATAGGTCATATGAAATTTACAACACCAATAGTTTTCATTTTTGTAATTTTTTGTGTTAAATTTTGAGGATTTTGTGTGCTTGATGTCTGGGTAAATATTTGTTTTGCAGTGATGTCATTATTGCCAGTGAGTGAAAGAAATCACTATTCTTTTGAAATTGTGATTGTTTATGTCATGCCACATCAGTAAATGTATTATTGTGACAGTGCTGTGAGAATGCATAATGCCTTGAAGATGCACCTACTAAATGACTGTTGTTGAACACTAGTGTCACTATCTCCAGCTTCCTACTTGCACTGTGATGTAATGTGTGGTCAGATTAGTTGGATATGTGCTTCAGCATTTGACAACTTGAGATTTGTTCAAATGCAGGAGTTTTTACTCATAGGTACTTCATTTGAGGTTGATTTGTATCTCATTGGTGACGTGGTGTATGCTACATACATAATTCATGTTACTAATCAGTACATACTTAAGTCTTTTCTAATTTGACATGTAGTGATGATATTCTACTTATGTTTGTTCTTTTTATTGCTGCCAGGTTCTACCAAAAAGTATTCAATAATTCATTCACTGTACCTTCGATTTATTTGCAGAAACACATAGCAAATCCAATACCACACCAGAACTACAGGATTATACAACCAAACGTTCTCTGCCACCACCCTATAATTTCTGGGATGGTTACTAAGAATAGGCCATGGCGAATATCCAAGATTGTTGTTTTGTAATTTATCATCTGTGCCAAATTAACGTGTCTGGAAATATATTAATGTTATATTACTGTCTATAGTAGTATCATAGATACTCTTTAACTAAATGAAATGGTTTACATTCCACTGTGAAACCCCACTGTCATAAAATGTTAATTGAAGTGGATGACACTTGTACCTCTTGTGTTGGAGTTACTCTTGCAATGGATGTGATCTATTTTAGTATGACATATTGAAAACAACTGGAGTAAAATAAATTTGTTTATTGCGAAAGGAGTTATGTGTCTTACATATGTTATATCAACTTATTTTATATGTGTGTTGTTCACAATCCCCACCCAGAGAAAGTAATTAGAGAATCATTGCAAAATGTTACATTGTGTGTGTGTGTGTGTGTGTCTTTGAAGGGACAGGGGGGGGGGGGGGGGGGAGTGCACACACTTTTGAGAAGAGTTTATTGGTCCATACACTATTGATTATAGGTGCAGGGGTAATATTTTTTGGCTGAGTTCGTTACATTTCTTCAAAAGTAAAGCTGTGAAAAGTATGAAATTAAAATATTTTGTGATTGACACTGCATGGAATGTTTAATGTTTTGTTATATTCAGTTACTCAAAATTTATTCACTTACTGTGAACTGTTAGACATCAGTAGTATTAGGTATATATGTAATAACTATTAGTATTAGTGACATGTGAAAATTTCTGCCAGACTGCAACTTGAATCAACATTTCTCTCTTATTGTGAGGAAATATTCCATGAAGTTCTGGGCTTGCAGTCAGATGTTACGGAACCAGTGTTTTGACTGCATAACTTCCAGCAATGTGAATGGTATGAAGAAATACTGAATATTCATCTGTCCTCGAAACCTCATCGAAGATTCACAGTGCATATGTTTAGAATAAGGTATAACGAGTCAATGGGAACACATTCAGCCAATGATACACAGCTTCTTATTTTTCACGTGTTCAGTTCTTTTTCTTTGATTCTTTCCACACAGCACCTCTCCTTTGCTTGTAACTTTGGATTGATCAGTCTATGAAAGTACATAATGAGCTACAAAAATGAACACTAATTTACAACAGTTTCTTCTAGATATGTTCAGTTTCATTTGACCTTTTGGATATGACATGATCTTGAAGAAATACAAGCAGAAGTAGCAATAGTTATGACCAGTGCTTGATTTGTAAAAAAAGTAGTAGTGTCTCTACTGTGACCTACCATGAACTTTTTAAAATAATGCCTTAAAGCATCATTTTAATGGTTTTTTATCAGAGGTATCGGTTTGGTATACCATCACAAATGAAACACTGGTTATAACAACAAAAGCAGTTGTCTGGTTTATTATAGTGACACCAATAACTGTAACTGGAATGCTTTATCATCTCACAGCAATAAAAAAAGTAATATTAATGTTTGACATTATTATAAAAAGGATAGATGCTACTCACCAAATAGTGGAGATGCTGATTCACAGTTAGGCACAACAAAAAGATTGTCAAGCAAAACTTTCAGCTAAACATGCATTCATCACAACTATCCTTTTCATAACATTGTCATTATTACATAAAGATTTTTCCACTGTGTGAAGATTAGTGTTTAATGTCCCATTGACCACAGTAGTAAGGACAGACTATTTGGATTCTACCAACAGACAATACATGCAATGGATATCTTGCCAAGAGTGGAGTTTCTCTCTTACTATGTGGTCTCCATCAAGATGGACAAGATATTCCTCAAAGCTTTTCGAATCAGATCTTTGGCTGAATAGCAGCCAAATGAATATTGCGTCAAATCGAATTAGTGATACACAAAGAAAATAAACAGAGGGGAAATTTGTTCTGGGCATAAACATGAAGCTGATACTAAATTGACAGATCCCTTGATCAAAAGTTGGCTTACATTACACAATGTGTTTTTGCAGTAGAAGTTTTCTTCTTAATTGAAATTCATGACAGTTTCTGTTCATCAGCACGTGTGAAAATTATTCCCAAACTGAAAATATATAAAAAAAGATTTTGGCAACTGAAGTATAGTAAGTTTGATTTCATGGCTATTATTTATTTCTGTTTATCTGCTTTCCTTTCCTGATTTTCTTCAGCTGGCATATGTGGTACAGCTGTTTCTGCCAGAATGATGGATTTTCATTTTCTTACAATGCAAATGCAGGTGGAAAAAATACTGCTTAAGTCAAATGTGGTAAAAATATATGGAAATTCCATGTAACTGCAAAAGAATGAAATACTGCGTACCTGATCTCAATTTTGATGCACCACTTTCTAGTTTGTCATTGAAGAGATGGTTTCAATATCTGTCAGCTGAAGTCTTGCTACAAGAACTGCTCTCCACACAACAATGACCTGTGCCTGTGCACACTTTTGCTTTTATGCAAAAGCAAAGTCAGTTACGTTGTATATCTTTCTTCAGTGACAGTACCAATATGTCTATAGGTAATAAGTTTCCAGCAACATTACAGTGAGAGAGGTACAGAAGATGAAATGGGTTGTGGCTAACACTGTGAATTCATTTATTTATCGGGTGTGTAGTACAATGATGTAAATTCTTTATCAGAGGGCATCAGCAGATTTGGACATAAGCCTACCAGAATGAAGTCACTTCTTTTGTCTCGGATGAGTACAGTTTAAAATAACCTAACGTATTATACGGCTATCCTACTTACCTGGTTTATGCTTCAGGAGTAAAGGTTGTGAGAATTTCAGGTCTTCTGATGCAATAAATCCATCATATTAGGATGATCTGGGCAATAATTTACTTACTTCTGCAAACATGTTTGGGAAAAATAACTTCTTAATAGATACTCTGCTTCTGTCTATTTAACAAGATAATATATCTAGAAACAAAGATGATGTAACTTACCAAACGAAAGCGTTGGTATGTTGATAGAGACACTAACAAACACACACACACACACACACACACACACACACACACACACACACACACACACACACACAAAATTCAAGCTTTCGCAACCCACGGTTGCTTCATCCGGAAAGAGGGAAGGAGAGAGAAAGATGAATGGGTGTGGGTTTTAAGGGAGAGGGTAAGGAGTCATTCCAATCCCAGGAGTGGAAAGACTTACCTTAGGGGGGTAAAAGGGACAGGTATACACTCGCGCGCACACACACACACACACACACACACACACACACACACACATACATATCCATCTGCACATTAGATATATTTTTCCCACGTGGAATGTTTCCCTCTATTATATTCATAACAAGATAATATTAATGACAAAATTTCTGTGATTGAAATGGAAATATCTAGTTGGGGGCACTGACATGATTGAGTAACTTAAGCCATAGCTACTATAAATGTAAATGATCTGGTTGAGAGATGGTTATGACAGTCCACTTGATGGTGTATAGCTGGTGAGTGCCATGTCTAGTGAGGAGATTTGTGGGGAGGGGGCTCGTGTGAAAGTTTACACTGTCATCTCACATCTGTAACTGATTAGGCTGATGACCAAACAAAAAGATAGCACCACTGTACTTTATTTGATGCAGTAAACAGAGTTTCAAGGTCTGCTTGATGTGTCTCCTGCTATGCTGTGCTGTGGCAGGAGACCTCAGCAACATCTTTTGACATGCATCTGGCTAGTGTTAGCCATGTTTCCGGATCACTGAACCCCACTCACAAGAGTTTCACTAAGATATTGATGGCATTGATACAATTAACTCTGAAACACACACTGCCTGAGAAAGCAGAGAAATGTGATTATGATTTTTGCAGAAAAGTTGCTGAACATATCAACAATGTTTCAGTAGCTGCAGAAGACTTATCATCAAGACTGCTATGCTAAATTAATGTCAAACCCCTCCTGTATTTGAAACGGGGGCCACACTCGTACCAAGTTTTATGCCACTTTGCAAGAAGTATACAATTTTCTAGATTCTTCAGAGAAATCCCAATTTTCTCTGTAGGATTTATTGCAGAAAGTCAACGAATGACTCCCAGACTAAGATACAATTACTATAAAAAAGCTTAGAATATAAATTGACTGAACATTACAGTTGTGGAATCATTACACAAATATTCAATGATCCATCTCCCAACCACCTGTCTGGGTAAGGTTCATTGATGATATATCTTCATGATCTGGACTCAGGGTCAAGGCAACCTATCCACATTCCTTCAGAACCTCAACACCCTTTCTCCTATCTGCTTCATCTGGTCCTCCTCTACACAATGTGCCACCTTCCTGGAAGTTGACCTCCACCTCTCTGATGGATCTATCCAAACCTCAGTCAACATCAAACTCACTAACCACCAACAGTACCTGCATTTCGACAGCTGCCATCCCTTCCACACAAAAAAAAAATTCCCCTCCCACATACAGCTTAGCCACCTGTGGATGACATATCTGTTCTGAGTGTTCTCAGGAGAACTCTCTTGCTCTGTATGCTAAGGGCTCACAAAGGACTTCACAGACAGCAGCATACCCCCAATCTAGTCCACAAACAAATTTCCAATGTCGTATCCTCATACATCCCCAATCCTCCCACCATCCCCAATAATCAGCTAAAAGGAGCACCCCCTCGTCACCCAATATCACTCTGGACTGGAACAAGTGAACTGTGAACCATATTGTTCACCAGGTATTTCTCTCTCTTCCTGCCCTGAAAGAGGGACATGCTACCCAAGATCATTTGCAGCCCTCCTAAAAAGGTGTTTCATCGTCCATCCAACATACCCATCATCCTAGGACATCTCTGTGCCTCTCCCACTCTCATCCGCTTATCACAGAGATCATGTACATTTGGCAGACCAAAGTACAAGATCTGCCATCTACCTACCCAGCACCTACTAATCTAGCTGTGTCACTGGCTTATCCCACCCCATCAGAGGCTGGTCCCCTGTGAAAGCAGCCATCATATACCAGCTCTGGCGCAATTACTGCACAGCTTTCTGTATTGTATGACTACCAACCAGTTGTCCACCAGGATGAATGGGCACTCCCAAACTGTGGCCAAAAGCAAACTAGATCATACTTGAGGCACAACATGCAGCTGAACATAAAATGATTGATTTTAATGGCTGGTTCCCAACCCATATTATGTAGATCCTCCCCTCCACCACTAGCTTTTCTAAACAACATAGACCGGAGTTATCCTTACAACATATTCCCTGTTTCTGAAATTATCCTGGCCGCAACCTACAGTACCTGCTGTCCCCAAATCCTCAACCCGACAATTTCTGTCCCCTCCGTCCTGTCACCCCTCCCAAGTTAAGTTGCTTTCAGCATGTGCCCCTTCCTGCTGGCCGCTACAATTGTGCCAGCCCATATACCTGCCACCCCTCCCTCCCACATTCCCAGCCGGCAAACTGGCCATCTCCATCTGAGCTGCTAGCTACCCATTACCAGCTCATCTCCCTGCCTCCCACCTCCTTTCCCTCCACCCATCCCACTTGACACTACCCCACCACAATCAGCCCTTCTGCCACAAAATCAAAATAGCACTGACACTGTCAGCCTAGCTGGCAGCATGGAGAGAGAGAGAGAGAGAGAGAGAGAGAGAGAGTGTGTGTGTTTTGTTAGTCTATCTCATCAAAGGATAAATCTTAAAGCTAGCAAGTTCTCTCCCCCCCCCCCCCCCCCCCCCCCGATGAACCATGGACCTTGCCGTTGGTAGGGAGGCTTGTGTGCCTCAGCGATACAGATAGCCATACCGTAGGTACAACCACAACGGAGGGGTATCTGTTGAGAGGCCAGACAAACGTGTGGTTCCTGAAGAGGGGCAGCAGCCTTTTCAGTAGTTGCAGGGGCAACAGTCTGGATGATTGACTGATCTGGCCTTGCAACACTAACCAAAACGACCTTGCTGTGCTGGTACTGCAAACGGCTGAAAGCAAGGGGAAACTACGGCCGTAATTTTTCCTGAGGGCATGCAGCTTTACTGTATGGTTAAATGATTATGGCATCCTCTTGGGTAAAATTTCCGGAGGTAAAATAGTCCCCCATTCGGATCTCCAGGCGGGGACTACTCAAGAGGATGTCGTTATCAGGAGAAAGAAAACTGGCGTTCTACGGATCGGAGCGTGGAATGTCAGATCCCTTAATCGGGCAGGTAGGTTAGAAAATTTAAAAAGGGAAATGGATAGGTTACAGTTAGATATAGTGGGAATTAGTGAAGTTCGGTGGCAAGAGGAACAAGACTTCTGGTCAGGTGAATACAGGGTTATAAATACAAAATCAAATAGGGGTAATGCAGGAGTAGGTTTAATAATGAATAGGAAAATAGGAATGCGGCTAAGCTACTACAAACAGCATAGTGAACGCATTATTGTGGCCAAGATAGATACGAAGCCCATGCCTACTACAGTAGTACATGCCAACTAGCTCTGCAGATGATGAAGAAATTGAAGAAATGTATGATGAAATAAAAGAAATTATTCAGATAGTGAAGGGTAACGAAAATTTAATAACCATGGGTGACTGGAATTCGGTAGTAGGAAAAGGGAGAGAAGGAAACGTAGTAGGTGAATATGGATTGGGGCTAAGAAATGAAAGAGGAAGCCACCTGGTAGAATTTTGGACAGAGCATAACTTAATCATAGCTAACACTTGGTTCAAGAATCATAAAAGAAGGCTGTATACATGGAAGAACCCTGGAGATACTAAAAGGTATCAGATAGATTATATAATAGCAAGACAGAGATTTAGGAACCAGGTTTTAAATTTTAAGACATTTCCAGGGGCAGATGTGGACTCTGACCACAATCTATTGGCTATGACCTGTAGATTAAAATTGAAGAAACTGCAAAAAGGTGGGAATTTAAGGAGGTGGGACCTGGATAAACTGAAAGAACCAAAGGTTGTACAGTGTTTCAGGGAGAGAATAAGGGAACAATTGACAGGAATGGGGGAAAGAAATACAGTAGAAGAAGAATGGGTAGCTTTGAGGGATGAAGTAGTGAAGGCAGCAGAGGATCAAGTAGGTAAAAAGACGAGGGCTAGTAGAAATCCTTGGATAACAGAAGATATATTGAATTTAATTGATGAAAGGAGAAAATATAAAAATGCAGTAAATGAAGCAGGCAAAAAGGAATACAAACGTCTCAAAAATGGGATCGACAGGAAGTGCAAAATGGCTAAGCAGGGATGGCTAGAGGACCAATGTAAGGATGTAGAGGCTTATCTCACTAGGGGTAAGATAGATACTGCCTACAGGAAGATTAAAGAGACCTTTGGAAATAACAGAATCACTTGCATGAACATCAAGAGCTCAGATGGAAACCCAGTTCTAAGCAAAGAAGGGAAAGCAGAAAAGTGGAAGGAGTATATAGAAGGTCTATACAAGGGCAATGTACTTGAGGACAATATTATGGAAATGGAAGAGGATGTAGATGAAGATGAAATGGGAGATACAATACTGCGTGAAGGGTTCGACAGAGCACTGAAAGACCTGAGTCGAAACAAGGCCCCCGGAGTAGACAACATTCTATTGGAACTACTGATGGCCTTGGGAGAGCCAGCCCTGACAAAACTCTACCATCTGGTGAGCAAGATGTATGAAACAGGCGAAATACCCTCAGACTTCAAGAAGAATATAATAGTTCCAATCCCAAAGAAAGCAGGTGTTGACAGATGTGAAAATTACCTAACTATCAGATTAAACTGACAGCTGCAAAATACTAACGCGAATTCTTTACAGAAGAATGGAAAAACTAGTAGAAGCCGACCTCGGGGAAGATCAGTTTGGATTCCGTAGAAATGTTGGAACACATGAGGCAATACTGACCCTACGACTCATCTTAGAAGCTAGATTAAGGAAGGACAAACCTACGTTTCTAGCATTTGTAGACTTAGAGAAAGCTTTTGACAATGTTAACTGGAATACTCTCTTTCAAATTCTGAAGGTGGCAGGGGTAAAATACAGGGAGCAAAAGGCTATTTACAATTTGTACAGAAACCAGATGGCAGTTATAAGAATCGAGGGGCATGAAAGGGAAGCAGTGGTTGGGAAGGGAGTGAGACAGGGCTGTAGCCTGTCCCCGATGTTATTCAATCTGTATATCGAGCAAGCAGTGAAGGAAACAAAAGAAAAATTTGGAGTAGGTATTAAAATCCATGGAGAAGAAATAAAAACTTTGAGGTTCGCCGATGACATTGTAATTCTGTCAGAGACGGCAAAGGACTTGGAAGAGCAGTTGAGCGGAATGGATAGTGTCTTGAAAGGAGGATATAAGATGAACATCAAGAAAAGCAAAACAAGGATAATGGAATGTAGTCGAATTAAGTCGGATGATGCTGACGGAATTAGATTAGGAAATGAGACACTTAAAGTAGTAAAGGAGTTTTGCTATTTGGGGAGCAAAATAACTGATGATGGTCGAAGCAGAGAGGATATAAAATGTAGACTGGCAATGGCAAGGAAAGCGTTTCTGAAGAAGAGAAATTTGTTAACATCGAGTATAGATTGAAGTGTCAGGAAGTCATAAAGTATTTGTATGGAGTGTAGCCATGTATGGAAGTGAAACATGGATGATAAATAGTTTGGACAAGAAGAGAATAGAAGCTTTTGAAATGTGGTGCTACAGAAGAATGCCGAAGATTAGATGGGCAGATCACATAACTAATGAGGAAGTATTGAATAGGATTGGGGAGAAGAGAAGTTTGTGGCACAACTTGACTAGAAGAAGGGATTGGTTGGTAGGACATGTTCTGAGGCATCAAGGGATGACCAATTTAGTATTGGAGGGCAGCGTGGAGGGTAAAAATCGTAGAGGGAGACCAAGAGAGGAATACACTAAGCAGATTCAGAAGGATGTAGGCTGCGGTAGGTACTGGGAGATGAAGAGGCTTGCACAGGATAGAGTAGCATGGAGAGCTGCATCAAACCAGTCTCAGGACTGAAGACCACAACAACAACAGCAAGTTCTCTTTCATTCGTTTGTGCCCATCGACAACTCAATACTTCTATTTTTCAGTGAGTGTTCTCCTGTAATCCTAACGTGTTTATCTTGGTTGAAACATGCATTTGAACTTCATTGAGCAGGGTTTCACTAGAAATATTTTTTGTCATAATAGATGTCGTCAAAAGATTAACTGTTTTTATGAAAAACAGAAAAATAAAGATAAAAAAATTGAGTTAAGGGGCAGTGGAGGCAGACGCTCACCCACTAGGGGAGGGAACTTTTCTGTTACTCACTACTACATCCAGTATGATTATTTTCCTGAAGTTTCAAAAGCTTATAAATTATTTCTCCTATTTTTCTTAATTTGCCTGGGGTATAAGAAAGGTGGCAACCTTCAGGTTGTTCATTGATTATTTTTAACTGTTTTATGAAAAACAATGTCGTATCAAAGAAATAATACAGATAAATAACTATATTCTCTGAGCAACACATATTTAGAATGATGGGTATGGCATGTCATTAACAACATGGCTTAACACTGTATCTTATTTTTATTAATATTAGCAGACCCAAACTGCTCCATCACTATCCAAGCCCCCCCCCCCCCCCCCCCCAAGATTCAAAGTAAGCACATTATCATCCTTACCCCCCCCCCCCCCCCCCCCCTTTCAGTCTCCTTCATCAGGGGGACGAGCAAGCTGTTTGAGGGCTATGCTAACTACCTTTCCAGGCACAGGTTTTAACAACTTTTATTTTTGTTGCAGTTATATGCCTTTTCTTGCAAAAAGCAGGTAATTTCCTTTGTTCAATCTTACCATTTTAAGTTATTTCTTTAGACTGCTGTTACAAGTTTTACACGTAAATAACACTTATAGATAAAGAAAAGACAAGAACATTGAATTTATATGTGGTACATGTATAGCTAAAGAAAATATAAGAAAATAGCAAGTAAATAACGTTGTGCCTTCGGGTTTCTTCTCAGGTTTCAGCCTTAGCTGGGACTAATCTTTTCCTTTCCAGTATGGTAGCCAAAATGGTCTGCCATGGTGTCTCACAGATGACTCAGTCGTCGGTGTCTTTTTATCTTTTGCAAAGTTGCTAATATTATGATTCAGTTCTTCCTGCTGTGCCAACCACCTTTTATAGTGGATTACTTCATCAGTTATCACTGTTTGATCAATCTTCACTGTTCGAGTTGATCAGACTATCCTCTCAGGCAGCCTCCGTCATTCGTGTTGTGCAGTTGGCCAAAATCACCTTTTTGCCTTTCAGCCCAGGGTGATCATTGTGGATGTCCACATGGGGTGTCAGTGTCTCTGGTGTTTTTGAGCGTGAGCTTTAATTTGGGAGGCCGTTGTGACATCCATTTGTGCACTGACCTGCATCAGTCACTACTCAGCTTATGCTTGCCTTTGGTGGGCTGGTCAGTAGGTGGCATGCTTCCTTCAGTAGGGGTCAGGCTGCTTCCAACTGAGCAGATTGTATGCTCCTCGCAACGAAATTATATACAATTCTCAATGAAGTACGTTAACAAGTGTGACGATTCTCGTTGAAAATAGGTTGAATCCATGTTCATCTATAGTAACTTCATTAATGAACTAGAAATATGTAATTTAAAGAGTTGTCTTATTTTAACTATAATATGACAGAACCTTATAAAATCAACGCAAGACTGTACCCACACCAAAACATGGGAAGTAACATCGTTCGTCGTTCACAGAAGTTACCCCATCCACTTCAGCTATTGTGTATTGTCTCAATACTGTCAGACTGTGCCCAAATAATGATTATGTATGCTTGAGGAATGTGCATAAAATACAGAAGAAGACATCATTAGGTGCTTCAAGAATGACTACAGATTTTTGGCTTATTTAAGATACATGGGCAGGAAGAGTATGTTATGGCAGTGCTCAAAAAATGACTGTATTCCAATCGTGGGATGGTAAGTAATGTTGTAAAATTAACAACTTACGATGTTTCTTTGTATTAACGCCCCATCCTCTGAAGCATTTGCCTCTATTCTACATTAAAGTCATAGGCATGCCAATCAACAATGGTTAACATAGTGTCTATTCTTGTTAGCTAATAATAGCACTCACTGTAATTTGTACTGTGATCTTTACAATTGCATTTTTACGGATTTATTATTCAGTCGTGGCAAAGGAAATGCACCGACAGTAAAGACAAGCAAAATGTAGAATTGTAATTGCATTAAACATTACAGCATTGATTGAGATTTTATTACACTGGCATTCATTGTCTAATATTCCAGGTTCAACTTGATTTGCAGGGACCAAGGGCATAAGGTATATTGCATTAGTAACACCACTGACAAAAAGTACTACCGAAGGATGTGAATTTTGTCCTGAGGGAGTATCCTGTACAGCTTGCTTCCTGTGTTGAAATACATATCTAATACTCTTTATTCATGGGAAAGCAATTTCTGAATAGCTAATTTTTTAATCAATGATTTTTTAACACAAATAAAAAAAATTGCAAACATGCAAATCTGCTAGGAGTGAAAACACAGAAAACCTAAATATTTGGAGACCATAATGAATAAAAATTATTTTGTATTTAATGTGTTTTGTGTAAACATGCAGAAGTGTGTGAGTTCTGTAAGACACCAAGGAACATGTGCAAGACAATTGCACCCTAGTTTCCTTTGGTCAGAACACAATAAAAAATGAAACCAATATTTTTCCTGGCCAATAGCCTTGCTGCATTGGTAACACCAGTTCCTGTAAGATCAGCGATGTTAAGAGCTGTTGGGCTCGGCTAGCACTTGGATGGGTCACCATCTGGGTGTGCCGAGTGCTGTTGGCAAGCGAGGTGCACTCAGCCCTTGTGACTCCTATTGAGAAGCTGCTTGACTGAGAAGTAGTGAAATGAAATGAAATGTCCTGTGACGAGGGCCTCCCGTCGGGTAGACCGCTCGCCTGGTGCAAGTCTTTCGATTTGATGCCACTTCGTAGTGACATGGGCCTTTAAGGGAGGTTCAGATAGTGTTTTCTTTTTTTAATACTTTCTTGAATATGCTGGAACCATGTTATAAATGGGTCTACATCCACTGACTATTATATCAAATGTTTGTTGATAGTAAATATTGGAACTGAGACTAGTTAATTGAAAACAATAATGATACATACTCTTTAGAAACAATCTTGACAATTTGGACTGATGCATAAATCCATGAGGATATCTCACTTAAAAGCATTGGCTGTAACTCTAATTAATTTACTCAGAAAACTTGGATACATTTTGTTATAAGGCACAGCTTCCGCTACATTTTATTATAAGGCACAATTTCAATCCATTTTAACCGACTTAACAGTAGTTAAACCTAGGTGTGCCTCTAATTTTTACCCCACCCACTTCCCTCCAGTACCAAATTGACTTGACAATCCCTTGATGTGTCCTAACAGTCAGTCCCATTTTTTAGTCATGCCATTAATTTCTCTTCTTGCCAAATTTATTCCGTACCACCTATTTAGTTAGCCAGTATACCCTAATCTTCACCATTATTCTGTAACACTCCATTTCAAATGCTATATTCTTATGCAAATTAATTTTCATGTTGAGTAAACACCTACTTTATCTCCCTAAATGAACATTGACATAACAAGACTGAATAGGTGTTTTGTTGTGATGACTAATCTGCAATGTAACCATGACTAATCTGAAATGTAACCAGATGATTAGGTTAGGGTGGCTAGGAGACAGTTTGGTTATGTGTGGCCAAGCTGAATGTAGAAGCAGAGTGTTAAGAGTAAAGTATTGTTCCATACCTGTACAGATAGTATTGTATGGGTGGGTACAGTGGAACTGATGAGGGTTTCGTTGTGTGTGAGCACTATGTGATAGGGGGGATTCAGTTCAATGGATGAGGCCTTCTCAAAAGCAGAATTCCTAAGCTACAGTTTGCAGCATGACAGTTTCTTTTATGAACTGTCAGGTTTCAATTTTCCAAGTATTATCATGTGTTTCACTTCTAATGTTTACAATACATCTAAGAGAATGAATACATTTAACAGGTAATATATCATAATGCAAATAATATATCAAAAAAATTAGAAAAACTTTTTGTCAAGTAGACATTGATAAACAAAGAACATATTTACATGGCAATTATCATCTCACAGGCACAGAGATTTTCATTAGTAGTTCATTTCATAGTTCAGAGTGCTTATTGTTGGTTGTATGCTGAGAATCATGAAATAACAAGAACACAGAAAATATTTACAATTGGGAATGAGGTATCATTCACTCAAGTTTGTATGCAGAAGTCTGGTACATGTCGTACTTTAGAACATGAATTAGCGATGTGTTGCTCTGCACTGTCACTGACTGTAATATCATAGTCTGTTTCTTCTGTCATGATGCATCAGTGTATCTAGCATCATGACTGAATTGCTTAATCTTCTTCAACTCTTGCAGTCATACTTGTAATACATAGTACACGGAACAGAAAATACATATGATTAATTAAATGCTAAAAAAATTATGTCTAAGGTTTTATAGTCAAAGGATGGGATTTCTGGAGTTGTGCTGTTACGTACATCGAACTTTTGAAAGCACCGAGATCAGCTTCTAGTCTTTCATATATTGTAGTTACTGTTTTGACTACAGTAACTATCCGGTTTGTGTGTCTCTTCTGTATCATCATGGAAAATAAAATGTCATTTGGTTTATATTTGTGATCCTCCTGAGCATTCGTAGAACTGTTTATACTCTGGCCATCTTTTGACATTTGGAAATATTGTTGACACATACTAACAGAACAAAGCCATCCAAAAGTAGTCACAGTAATTGTAGGCGGGAACTTCCACCACAGACACTGTATCTTTGCCCATTGCAACAAGCAATGACTTACCCGTAAATTTCTGTATCTTATTCACAACTGAAGAAAAAAGAAAAATAACATTAAATCTCAAACTCACATCAAATGACTCACTAACAAACATCCAGCACAAGAGAGCACCACCAAATACTACAACACACCACCTACACACACAATCAAGCTCAAAAACACCAAGCTCACCAAGAAGTCACACACCACACCACATCACAGGTCAAAGCAGATGGGTGTTAATTGAAACTTTCACTTGACCCGGTTCATTTACATCATACTCATCCATATTAGTTATTCCAAAGCAAATGTTTGCATTGGATGGAGGCTATTCCACACATAACAGAACCTCAATGGGTAGCATCATCTGTAGCTGAGCCTAGAGGCATGAACTTACAGCAGTCTTGTGCCAGTAAGAAGTTATAAGAGGAACACTATTGCCAAAGTTATTAAGATAGGACACCAGTAACATTCTACAACGGATAACAGGTACCAAATTATTTGGTCGTATGATCACTTTAAATGTAGCCTTGCTTCAAGAGAGAGTACTTACTTCTGTGGAATGTAGCCGTTGTGGTACAAGCACTATCTAAAGTGTGATCCAATACAGAAAGACAACCACCACCACCAACAGCAGCATCAGCACACGGTCCTATGGAAATAACCTTACGTTAACCTCAGGTAGTAAATAGTATTGGGATGATTGCCAAATGGCAAGAAAACAGAACTCAGTTCTCTAGAATGAAGCTTTTTTACTGTTGGAACATTTGTTCAGAGAGAGAGAGTGTGTGTGTGTTTTTCACACTACCCAAAAAGGTCAGTATGCCTGCTTTTCACTTAGCAATATTTCTCACTGCTCTTGCCCACAAATAGGACAATAATGAAGAGTGAATTTGGTAGACAAGGATTTGATTTATGCATTTTCTTAATATCAGCCAAGACATTCATAAATACTCTTACCTTCCATTTCAGCATCTTGTTTTGCAAAGGCAGATTCACAAAAGTACCTCCATTTTTGCTACAAGTCTCCTTTTAAATTTAGCAAGTTTCATTGATAAATGCTTCAGTGGCTGAAAATAAAGTTCTAGAACTCCGTTACTAAGTGCTCTAAATGTTGAAATGAGAATTACCTTTAAAATGCCTTCCAATAGTAATATAATAGTATTAAGTTGCATACAGCACACCTGTGTACCCTTTCATACGCACACAGCTGTGAAACTAAATCCACAGTTTTAATACATACGTCACAGAATGAAATGAATCATATACATTTATATTCTACGGAAAAATACGACATTCCTCACAATGTCAATGTATACTACGTTTCCTATTCTCTCTCCAACAATTTTGCAACAATTCAATGCAGCATCTCGAATATTCACAAAAACAACAACAAATACAGACCTCTCTGCAAGCCAAAAATTTTATCTTCATGGGTAATACCTACGGTGTCTACAACTGGATGGGGTATCTTCTGCGACCTACACCACTTCCTATCCTTCACTGTCACTAGAGTCTAGTCACAATGATCCACTCTTCTCTAGGATGACAACGCAACAGCAGCCACCTCTAGGCCAAGAGAACATAAGAGCCACACCGACTGGTCGTGCCCCAGTTCTAGGAGTTCTACAGAAGCGTTGAGACCAGCACCTGAATAGAAGCATCAACTGCATTATTTCACTTGTATTAGGAATTGTTTATACTGAAGAGATTTCCTATTTTGTCTGTCAACTTTTGCTTGTGACACATTTACCTTATTGTAATAAAAACTCATTAATACGATTTGCTTGATTTGTTGTCTAGCGATCTGAGAAAGCAGATATCCTAGGCACCCAATATTTGGCGAGCAGGCAGGATACAACATAGATGATCCTAGTGAAGAACTCTCCAGTGCACACAGGGGTGCTGGACGACTAGCAGTTAAAGTGTCTGAGATATCTCAGTCGCACAGTGCAGACGAGACGTTACAAACAAAGAAACAGATGCTACAAAGGAACTGTGTTGATTGACTGCTATATGCAGAACAAGTAGAAAAGTGTACCCCCAACAATTTTCCATGCTTAAGACTCAAATGTAAATGTGTTACAATGTGCACAACAGTTCATAAACTGATTTTGTTTTCTGTTATTGTGATGTGTTTGTGGAATGTTAAAATTTTTAAATACATTTTCAGAAAAGAATGATTAACATCTCTGCCTGAGGTGCGAGAGGCCTGGGTTCAATTTACTATAACTCCTCAGATTTTTGTTGAATTAGGGAGGTTTGATATGGGGTGCACTCAGCCCTTGTGAGGCAAAATGAGGGGTTGCTCGAATGAAGAAGCAGCGGCAGGTTTAATTTATCGACAATTGGCGGCATGCCGATCGCATCCCCCACGATCGTAGATTCTCCTCGTTTTGCCTTGTATGCAGCAGTCGGCCTAATACATGAATAGATTTTTTTAGTCTACAAGCATCACAGCAGCATTAAAGAAGATTCGATGCTAGCCCACACTTCGGTCCACCGATGTCAAAGAGACAGCAAGTGGAGCAATATGAAAGAAAAAAGAAGGAAAACACTGGTAACGGAGGGACTTGTATTACATCACATCTGATGGTACCCAATGTTACAATAATGAGGTGATTCTGCACATCTGGTGGAACTGCTGAGGTTGCCCCCAAAGATGGCTTATGGCCCAAGTGACGCAATCAGCCCCTTGGGGCGCCAAACTGAGAGGGGCGCCAGAGGAACCGCAACTGTAGTTTTACCGTACACGATTTACCACAGTTAATAGCAGCCACTTGGGGGCAACAAGCTGAGGGATTTGGACACATGGTGTGTTAGAATTAGTAGTGAAAATTGTCACAGGTGAAAGTGAATGGAGGAAAAGGAAGAAGGTGAGGACGCCAATGATGAGTCACTTATGTGAAAAAAGATCTCGAACCAGCCCTTGTTGGCCCCTTCCCGTAAAGAATTACCTTTCTATGCAGATCTGGCAAAAATTATCATTTTGGTATGCATATTTAATAAAAATGATGCTCTTTTAAAAACAGGCAAAAAAATTGGTCAGCAGGTTGAATAAAAATGACACATTTTTGAAAAACAACTTTGAAATTAAGTATACTGACCAAAAACATTTCACACAAGAAATTTAATGTATTGTATAAACTTTCCTATAAAATTGAATGTAAAACAAAATCTATTTCTCATTGTTTATAGCAGCTACTGTCTGACCATTTTAGCATAATTATAATAAAGAACATATTTTGTTTGTTCCTCATAACCTGTGAAAAGTCATCAGCTGGCAGAATCGGTAACAGTCGGATACTGTATTTGTTTCAGTACCCGGAGTGACATAGTGCAGCGAGGACTCCATTGTTGAGCACAAGCAAGCTCTGTAGGCGGCAGCTGAGTGGACTGAGCCCACTGTTGCCATGTGAACTACGCTAATCGTATAGTCTATTTACCAAGAGCTGGGACGAAGTGCGTGGCTGACCGCTGCTGTTCCAGTCAACGCATTTTATGTTCACATGATATGTAAGGTGTAGAAAATCCTTAGTGCATGCTGTGCAGTTGGCCTGACTTCACAGCGGAGCGTGCATCACCCATTAGAAACGGCTGACTAGAGGAGGCGACGCAGGCTTGGCCTGCTCGCTTTTCTGTAATAGAGGCAGTGAGAGGAATAATTATTTATACAATAAATCTTTATACACTTTTGTCAGCAAGTGTGAAATTCGTTGTTTGTTTGTTTATTCTAAACCAGCTGCAAGTCAATATGCGGAGGCGCGAAGCTCGGGACAAGGAGGCCGGACACATGCGAGGTCTCCTGTAACTGCTCGGTTGCTATGGTGACCATTATTACATCATTATTAGAAAGAGAAGAGGCCTACAGGCTGTCCTAGCCGTGCTGCCGTGTGTTTCCTGGCCACCAGAGACCACCTGCCGTGGTGCTGTCTCTCTAGGTTTCTCGTTAAGTTAGTTGTCCCGTGTGTAGTGAATATGAAAGGTGCCCAACTTTGTACAAGTACTGATATAATGCTTTTGAGTGAGGATATAATTATTCCTTGCAGGAGCTTTCGTTTTTGAGGAGATGTGAAACTGAATGATATGAAATTTTGAGGAAATGACGTCCAACACCGACATTATATCTTTTTGAGGAAGGTGAGTTCAAAACACATGAATTTCCAAGTTCATGGTATGAGCAGCACAAGTGATCACGTGTTTGCCCTACAGAAGTAAATTTATTCTGCTGACCCTGTTTGCTTTTAAGCACAAGAAAAACTGTTTGGTCCACTGAGCAGTGGCAGATACAGAACAACGTCAAGGAGGGGGCTCTAAAGATATCTTGAGCTACCTTTACTTTTACCGTAATAAAAATAATCAAGTCACATGGAAAGTTTAAGAAAGATTAATTTAAACTGATTATACACATATACAAGACAATGCCATCTTGTGATACGATGGTCGTCCAGAAAGTAAGTTCTGTTTCTATTTCTATCCGTGGCAGTGCTACGATCGCAGTTCCGAGCATGCGTGGCAGTTACTCTAACTCAAGGAGAAGACATGTACACCATTTTCAGATTGCTGCTTCTTTATCATTCCAGCCGTAACGGAAAATGCCACCGCAAGTGAAATCAGATCTGTGATTTGTTTTCTAAATGCAAAGCAAGTTAAACCAAAGGAAATTCATCATCAAATCTGTGAGGTTTACGGACAAAATGCTATGAGTGATTCAATAGTTAGAAGGTGGGTCAGACTGTTCAATGAAGATGTGATCAAGTGCACGATGAAGAATGAAGTGGACGCCCATCTGTGGTTACTGATGAGCTGGTTCACCTAATTGAAGATTAAGCACAACTGTAAGTTTACACTTAGTGTCCCTGCTACGGAAGTTCCGCAAATCTATCCTTGCTGGTCAATACTTCAATGATGATGACAAGCTGAAAGAACATATTACCACATGGCTGAATACACAGGTGGCAACCTTCTATGAAAAAGGCACACAAAAACTTGTCCCACACTATGACAAGTGCCTACAAAATTTCGGAAGCTATGTAGAAAAGTAGTTTAATAGTTGTAGATTTTTGTACAATAAATATTTTTTCTGTATCTGTACACGTTTGTTTTATATAACTAAACGAAACTTACTTTGTAGCCGACCCTTGTATAAAAAAATTACAATTGTGGTTCATGTCCTTAAATGATCAATTCTATGTGCCTATTCTTCCTGGCAAATTGGTTAATTACATTGTCTCACTCTTGACTAATCTTCACACTTGCTTTTTCTACAACTAGTACTTTTTACTTATTCATATACCACCGGCGAATAGTCTGTATTTATAACGCTACGTACCGAAGGTTCTCTGTACAAGAAAACAGTAGAATTTAGCATCTTTTTTCGACCAAATGGTCTTTAAATATGTCTGCTTGTGTCTGTATGTGTGGATGGATATGTGCGTGTGTGCGAGTGTATACCTGTCCTTTTTTCCCCCTAAGGTAAGTCTTTCCGCTCCCGGGATTGGACTGACTCCTTAGCCTCTCCCTTAAAACCCACTTCCTTTCGTCTTCCCCTCTCCTTCCTTCTTTCCTGATGAGGCAACAGTTTGTTGCGAAAGCTTGAATTTTGTGTGTATGTTTGTGTGTCTATCAACCTGCCAGCGCTTTCGTTTGGTAAGTCACATCATCTTTGTTTTTAGATATATTTTTCTCACGTGGAATGTTTCCCTCTATTATATATATATCAAAGATGATGAGACTTTTGTTTGGTAAGTCTCATCATCTTTGTTTTTAGATATATTTTTCCCACGTGGAATGTTTCCCTCTATTGTATTCATATCATTAATTTGAACCCAACAATTACGTTTGTTATTGTCACTGTTGCATCTCGAAATCTTTTCTGTTGTCTTATTTTCTCTTTCTGTTTTTGCCAGTAGTTTCACTTTGTATTCACCTTCTCCCTTTTACCGCAATTTACTATACAATTTTATCCCGCCGATATATACTCAATAATACTCAATAATACGTAACCCACTTCCAAAGCATAACCAAAAAAAAATTTTTTTTCCTCTTTCAACACTACCGCTGCTATAAAATCCACCGTTTCTAGTTCACAAACAGTTCCTTTCACCTATTAAACAACCATTTCGGCTAGTTCTAATAACTTTTGCTTTATTTCCATTTTTCTCACATCACTGATCATTTTTAGCCGCTTCCCACAGGTTTTAACGTCATTATTTCTTCGTCAGACAATTGTTAGCCTCATTTTCATAATCTGCCACCACAAAACCACTCCTTTTAATACATTTACACGTAGTTTTTTCGAAATTTTCCCGAATTTCTCCACCCTTTAACGTGTTTTGACGGCAACACAACCACCTAACCTTTATGCACATCGTTGTCTACCTACACAAGTTCACCACAGGATCATATAGCCCAGCTCTAACCAACACTTTTTCGCCTTTCTTCACACCAGATCTCCAGTTGCTTTCTAGTTCACCTTTATCTATCCCCATATATTTTTATTTTTATTTTCATTTTCATTTCAGCCTCATGTTACACTTTCCACCTTCTACTACCATGTCACCCTCACAACACCCCCACAACAACCCCATTAAGTTTTATTTACATTCCCTCCACAAACATGCCTTCGCCCTAGCCAGATTACACTCCCATATTTTATTTTCTCAGGCTTGTCTGACATTTGGCATTACCCCCAAAGGCATCACACTTAAAGTTCCCATCTCTGGCTGCAACCCTTCTTTCCATCAGTCCCTATACCAGTTCCAAACTGAAGAATCCATTGCCCTCACCCACCTAATCCTTCACCTACACATCAACTTAGCCAATGAACACACCCGTCAACTCCTATCCTTAATAAAAGTCCTCAATCTTTGCTCTCCCACATCCACACCGACTGTTCAGAGCATCCTCCTACAGGCCAACCGCAAATCAGAACAGCATGCCACCCTCCACCTTAAAAAACTATCCAATCTCCTGGTTTCCCACCTCTGGAAAGGCAACTCACTCACCCTTCACAACCTTTCCAGCAAACCTCAACCTCCTCTCATTGCACACAAACCCAGTCTCTCCCATCTACTCAATCTCCCACTTCCAGCTCCACTCCCTCCAAAACCTCAAAATTCCAATCAACACAATCTGGAACCACAACTCCATAATTCAGTAGTTAACCTTTCCTCCAAACCTCTCTCCCAATCCGAAACCTCTGTCCTATCCAAAGGCCTCACCTTCAGCCCCACTCCCTAGATTCAACCAAACAGCCCTGGTCAAAGATTTACTGTCCTACACTCGTACTCTCTGCTGGAAATATCACTTTGCCACAAAGAAAAATGATCCTAATCCTACTCCTAATGATCCAACTCCCCACGACACTACCCAAATTGAACCCTGCCTGGAACAGTTCCGTCCTCCGTCACAGCTGGACCCACCTCCTCTTCCTCAAAATCACCCCCTCCAAACCTTCCAGGAATTTCTGACTTCCAGCCTTGCCTCTCAGTCCTTCATAAAAAACCTTAACCCTACTCCCAACATCACCTCTGCTGAAGCCCAAGCTATCCATGATCTGAAGGCTGACCGTTCCATCGTCATTCTTCCAGCGGACAAGGGTTCCATGACAGTGGTACTTGATCGTCGGGAGTATGTGGCTGAGGGACTGCGTCAGCTTTCAGACAACACCACATACAAAGTTTGCCAAGGTAATCCCATTCCTGATGTCCAGGCGGAGCTTCAAGGAATCCTCAGAACCTTAGGCCCCCTACAAAACCTTTCACCTGACTCCATCAACCTCCTGACCCCACCGACACGCCGCACCCCTACCTTCTACCTTCTTCCTAAAATTCACAAACCCAATCATCCCGGCCGCCCCATTGTAGCTGGTTACCAAGCCCCCACAGAACATATCTCTGCCTACGTAGACCAACACCTTCAACCCATTACATGCAGTCTCCCATCCTTCATCAAAGACACCAACCACTTTCTCGAACGCCTGGAATCCTTACCCAATCTGTTACCCTTG
This sequence comes from Schistocerca piceifrons, assembly GCF_021461385.2. Lineage (NCBI taxonomy): Eukaryota > Metazoa > Arthropoda > Insecta > Orthoptera > Acrididae > Schistocerca > Schistocerca piceifrons. Next base: position 773,700 of record NW_025729183.1, read on the forward strand.
CAAACCATCCTTGTAACCATTGATGCCACTTCCTTATACACAAATATTCCGCACGTCCAGGGCCTCGCTGCGATGGAGCACTTCCTTTCACGCCGATCACCTGCCACCCTACCTAAAACCTCTTTCTTCATTACCTTAGCCAGCTTCATCCTGACCCACAACTTCTTCACTTTTGAAGGCCAGACATACCAACAATTAAAGGGAACAGCTATGGGTACCGGGATGGCCCCCTCGTACACCAACCTATTCATGGATCGCTTAGAGGAAGCCTTCTTGGTTACCCAGGCCTGCCAACCCAAAGTTTGGTACAGATTTATTGATGACATCTTCATGATCTGGACTCACAGTGAAGAAGAACTCCAGAATTTCCTCTCCAACCTCAACTCCTTTAGTTCCATCAGATTCACCTGGTCCTACTCTAAATCCCACGCCACTTTCCTTGATGTTGACCTCCATCTGTCCAATGGCCAGCTTCACACGTCCGTCCACATCAAACCCACCAACAAGCAACAGTACCTCCATTATGACAGCTGCCACCAATTCCACATCAAACGGTCCCTTCCCTACAGCCTAGGTCTTCGTGGCAAACGAATCTGCTCAGTCCGGAATCCCTGAACCATTACACCAACAACCTGACAACAGCTTTCGCATCCCGCAACTACCCTCCCGACCTGGTACAGAAGCAAATAACGAGAGCCACTTCCTCATCCCCTCAAACCCAGAACCTCCCACAGAAGAACCACAAAAGTGCCCCACTTGTGACAGGATACTTTCCGGGACTGGACCAGACTCTGAATGTGGCTCTCCAGCAGGGATACGACTTCCTCAAATCCTGTCCTGAAATGAGATCCATCCTTCATGAAATCCTCCCCACCCCGCCAAGAGTGTCTTTCCGCCGTCCACCTAACCTTTGTAACCTGTTAGTTCATCCCTATGAAATCCCCAAACCACCTTCCCTACCCTCTGGCTCCTATCCTTGTAACCGCCCCCGATGCAAAACCTGTCCCATGCACCCTCCCACCACCACCTACTCCAGTCCTGTAACCCGGAAGGTGTACACGATCAAAGGCAGAGCCACGTGTGAAAGCACCCACGTGATTTACCAACTGACCTGCCTACACTGTGATGCATTCTATGTGGGAATGACCAGCAACAAACTGTCCATTCGCATGAATGGACACAGGCAGACAGTGTTTGTTGGTAATGAGGATCACCCTGTGGCTAAACATGCCTTGGTGCATGGCCAGCACATCTTGGCACAGTGTTACACCGTCCGGGTTATCTGGATACTTCCCACTAACACCAACCTATCCGAACTCTGGAGATGGGAACTTGCTCTTCAATATATCCTCTCTTCTCGTTACCCACCAGGCCTCAATCTCCTCTAATTTCAAGTTGCCGCCACTCATACCTCACCTGTCATTGAACAACATCTTTGCCTCTGCACTTCCGCCTTGACTGACATCTCTGCCAAAACTCTTTGTCTTTGAATATGTCTGCTTGGGTCTGTATATGTGTGGATGGATATCTGTGTGTGTGCGAGTGTATACCCGTCCGTTTTTCCCCCTAAGGCAAGTCTTTCCGCTCCTGGGATTGGGATGACTCCTTACCCTCTCCCTTAAAACCCACATCCTTTCATCTTTCCCTCTCCTTCCCTCTTTCCTGACGAAGCAACCGTTGGTTGCAAAAGCTAGAATTTTGTGTGTATGTTTGTGTGTCTATCGACCTGCCAGCGCTTTTGTTTGGTAAGTCACATCATCTTTGTTCTTATATATATAAACTGGGAAGGCATACAGTTTGAACATGACTCCCATATGGTACGCACAGAAATACACTATCCCCCAAAGTGCAAGAAAACCTGGGAGGCATACAATTTAAATGTGATACACATCATCATAATAATGACCCTTACATAAATATACAATCCCTCAGAATACAAGAAAGGTGACAAACTACAGGAACCAGTTAGCACAGCAAACTGGCAGGAACCATGCAAGTTTGACAGTGAATTGAGTTAGCTAATGATTGTAAATAATAAAACTCCACAGTTCATACTCTTAACTAAAAGCCTTTAAAACTTAGCACACCAGAGAATCAGCAAAATAGAGTCTGCAAGATTTAAACAAATAGTTAAAGAGCAAATGTAGTGACAAGGAACCTTGGACTTTTAGAACACTTTTAAAGCTTATGTACTTTCTGAATCCACAAAATTCTGAAAAGATAAAGAGTTCCAGAATTAATTGGTGACTCTCTGCTGCGTCACATATCAAATTTACTTAGCTTGAGCCAACATGAGGCTGCTGGTAGAGATGTCCGATTGTGGGCCAACCTAGATGTTCTGCAACAATGGAAGTGCCACTGCAGCAGAAAGAGAACACATCTCTGTTCCACGCCCAGGAAACAAGAATGTTTTGTTTGCTGCCAGAACTACCCTGCCGACACATATCAGAAGGGAATAGTAATCTGCCCAAATGAGGCTACAAATGATAATATCTAGGATGTAGGCAGTATTAACTTATTCCTGAAGTGACTACACACATATGTTACAAGCTTAAAACTCCTTAAAATTACTTGAAAATTAACAAGGTGAAACACAAAGGGAACAATGGGCACCTGCAAATCCAATTGCTAGGCCATACTCATCTATAAAAAGGTGCCTTGCCTTCAACACATCATGCACATACAGTGGCTGTGTGTGCGAGTTGTGCATGTGTGAATATGCAATTTTTTTTTTTTTTTTACTTCAGAATAAGGACTTTGTCAGAAAGGTTGAATATTTGAGCAATCACTTTAATTGTGTCTGTCTGTGACTCAGTGCCTCCTCTATGTGGTGAGTAGCAACCTATCTTTTCTGTACTGTTCTTACTCCATCCTGGAGTTTCCACTGTTTGATATTGTATTACTTCTTTACAGACACTATTTTACATGTTTATCATTCAAGAAACCTTCTACATTATAGTATCAATCACTTTTCTAAGTTTTTTAAGGCCTCCGTGAATATTTTTTTGATTTGGGGTACATTTATCCTTCCAGATTTTATTTCTAAATTTCATACTCACATTATGTGGTGTTTTTCATATAGTTTTGTCTGTGGCTATGTTACTTGCTCGATGTCTTAGTCTCATGCTGATTCAAGAAGCAGTTGCATTTGTTTATACTATACACCATTCTTCAGTAAAAACCTTGGCACATCCTTCTTGGACAACAAATTCAGTTTAAGACAGAGAATGCTTGTACACTTGCACCAAATATGACTTGGAACAACAAATCACTATAATTTACAGTGACCAATGACCACCAACATAATCACCCGGAGGCACATTAATGTGGCAGGTCTAATTCAACATTAACACAGACATAGTCTTATGATAAAAAAAAAAAAAAAAAAAAAAAAACACTTAACTCCATTCAGGCGTGTTAGCAGGGGTGTTATTCCCTTCAAATTGTGCAAATGATCTTCCAGTTGCCATAAAATTTAAGCTTGCAGTGTTGGCCAGGGACTTGCTGTCCAGGTTACATGCAGCATCCATTGCTCTTCTTGCCACTATCAATTCTTGCTCCAGTCGGCAAAGCTTGCCTCCAACCATTTTATCACTCGTGGCTTCCTGAGGCCAATACCAGACAATGAGAGTCCCCAAAAGCCTGCAAATTGACTGCCATATGGCCTCCAGCTAACTGTCAATACTAAGGTCTGCCAAAAACCAATAACACACCCCTTGATCAAAGACCCTAGCCCCATACATACGACCAGGATCTAGATCGGCAGCCCAAGACTGTTAACGAAGGTATGAGCATATGGAATGAGTTCACAGATATGTGAGTGGCTTGAAGATTTCTTAAATAACAGAACTCAGCATGTTTTGTCTGCGACAGCGTATGTTCATCAGAGACAAGGATATCATCACAAGTGCCCCAGGGATGTGTAATAGGACTGCTGTTGCTCTCTATATACATAAATGATTTGGTGGATAGGGTCAGCACCAATCAGCAGTCATTTGGTGATGATGCCACGGTGCACAGAAATATGTCACTGTTGAGTGACTAGGAAGATGCAGGATGACTTAGACAAAATTTCCACTTGGTGTGATGAATGGCAGCTAGCCCTAAATGTGGAAAAATGTAAATTAATGCAGATGAGTAGAAAGATCAAATCTTCAATGTTCAGACACAGTATTACTAGTGTACTGCTGGACACAGTCAGGTCATTTAAAGATTTGGGTGTAATGTTGCAAAGCAATATGAGGTGGAACGAGCATGTGAGAACTGTGGTAGGGAAGGCAAATGGTTAACTTCAATTTATTGGGGGAATCCCTGGAGGGAAGGTGATGTTCTTTCTGAGAAACACTTTTGAGCAAATTTAGAGAATCAGCACCTGAAGCTGATTGCTGAATGATTCTACTGCCGCCAACATACATTGCACATTAGCACCATGAAGATAAGAGACGAGAAATTAGGGCTCATATGGAGGCACATAACTAGTCATTTTTAATTCGCTCTATTTGCGATTGGAATAGGAAGAGAAATGATAAGTAGTGCATCATACGGTGGCTTGCGATTATTTATGTAGATGTAGATGTTAGTGGTGCCAGTGGAGTGCCATGCCTGGCAAAATTAAAGCTGCCAGGGCTCACCATATAAAATAATAACTATCTAAAGATGTAACAACACATGCATTATAATCTTAGATTACATTTATTTGTCTGTATGTAGTTTTAGAATTGAGAAGTTACCTATGACACAGTCTTTGAATGTCTGGGTCATGTTAAACGATAATAAGAAATTGATTTGGTAGTCTGTACCACCACTCACTTGTGTTCTGATGTGGCCTTTACATTCCTATACTTTTTATCTTTGAATATAAAAGCACATGCATGCATGTAACTAAAGTGACACCACTGCAGATAGACTACTGCTGTGGTAGCACAGTTAATCTAAGAACACACATTTGTGGTGGTGTCAACACAGTGACACTACTAATTGCTATGCCACCAGAAGTTAAACTCTGTTATAGAACTTAGGATATGGAAAGGAGTAGAACATTGACTACATGATCCATAAATGGAGTAATACCACTTTACTGAACACAATTTGCACGAGTCTTCCACTCAAGAACAGAGCAAAGAGCTTACTAAACAGTGCAAGAGAGCCCAAACAGTTGCTCTTGCTGGTCAGTGATGTAGTTGTTATGGTTGATGGCAACCAGAGAAACCCCCCCCCCCCCCCCCCCCCACGCTCCCATCCCCCCCTGTCCGGCAGTGCAGAGCATGGGGGAGGAAATGAAGAAGCAGCACTGAAGTAAATAAGGTGTTGTGGTAGTCAGCTGGTGTTGGGCATTATATGTGGTAAGTTTGCCTGGCCAGCCACTTTGTGGCTGGCCTGGAAGGGTGGCACAGTTGGACCGTTTCTTGCAGGTGTGAATCTCTTCTGACCAACCTGCCATAGCTGGGGTAGGAACCATACATAGCTGGACCATTTCTCGCAGGTAATAAGGCACAGATGCACGTGACCTGTCATGGTGTCACTGACAGTTTTATGAGACATGACTGGGCTGACTCTAGATGTCATGGTGGGCATTGCATGAATGCTGAACAGGCAGAATATCTATGGTTGATGTGTAAAACATCTGGTATGTCTGCACAGGATGCCAATGTTGCAACCAAAGAGATTTGGGGAAGGGGGGGGGGGGGGGAGGGGGTGAGCTGTCGGTGGTGCGGATGCCAGCATGTGGAGACCATACATACCAGAGGGTGTTTGACCCCATCAAAATGGGGATGTATGTTGAGCGGGCAGTGCGACTGATGTGAGTTACTATTTTATTAACCAGTGTGAACTTCGGTGGACGTGACCTGTACGATGACTGACTGTCATGGGCTGGAGGCCAAGAGGAGGCAACAATGCTAGGTACCGGCCTGTTTTTGAGTCATGGTTGAAGTCAATGTTGTTGGAGGTGCAGTCATACATTGTAGCATTATTGTATTGAACTTGTGGCAGGAAGTAGTTGCTGAAAATTGGAGGTGAACAGTGCCACTAACAATGGTTGCACTGGTGTCATGTTAAGTCTGGTTCCTCCTGTGTGTCCTGAATGTTGAGCATCATTAACCTGTGGTATGTGTGTGGTAAATGAATGTGGAACCAAGTGAATGTAGTCAGTGGGGAGTGTGATGTTTGAAGATCAGCAATGGATTGTGATCAAACTGTGTTCCAGTGGGAGATGCAGAAGAGTCATGGCACTGGTGTGATGTGCAGCCAGAGGGTCATTCTTGTAGATGCCAGCAGCAGAGAAGCCAGATGGCAAGGAGAAACACAGTGTACCGTCATGTGTGTTTTGTTGCATGTCCAGGACTAGTGCCAGCGCAGATGCTGGGTGGTGCGGGGATTGGGCAGTGTCAGATGTCATATAGGTATGACCAGACAGGGACACTGGGGTCACACATGTGCTGCCACAGTCATTGTCATTATGGTTGTGTGTTGAGACCATGAGCTGCTCGCATGCTGCCGTGAGGCAGTGGATGTGTCATTATTATGTTGTTGGAGCAACGTAATTTCCGTACCAAGTGTGTCAGATGAAGCATGGCAGTCAGCATTGTGTTGATGAATCATCAAGAACTCATACTGAGGAGGCACATTGCTTGGGTGTGTCAACAGATGTACGACTGTCTTTCTGCCATTTGTCTTGGACATTCAACATACCAGATAGAGTCAGAGGGGCCAGAGTGAAAGGTCATGCAATGCAGTGGCCTATGTCAAAGTACAGGACTGAAGCATGATGTGCTAAAAAGGAGAGGCGACAGTGGTGTAAAAAAATCCATCGCCAAGTCTGATTTTATGGTGTCCTTAGGAGAGAATGTCCATTTGAGGTGGTGAGATCATGATACTTGCAAAGTCTGAGTCATGGATCTGTGAACTGTAGTCAGTGAGTTGGCAGCTTTGTGAAGTTGCAAGGCATTAGGTTCATCCATTGTTGATAACTGTTATTTGGTAGTGAGTTGATGTCAGAGCTGGTATCTGCCAAAAATGGTTCACTGGAAGTAGGATGGGTGTGTAAGCCTCACAAAACATTTGCTAGAATCCGAGTTGTTGAAAAGTTACTTTTATGTGCACAATTGGAGATATGAAATCCAGTAGCAGTCATTTTCAGTGGTGTGAGAGAAGAGTCACTGCCGTGCCAAACATTGAGGTGACTAGGGTAGTCTTCTCAAATAGATAAACTTTTAATGAGTGCTACTGGTAGTCACAAGCTGGTGATAGTTGTGCACGGATATGTCAGTGTGTGGGGCATGGTTGCACAGTGCGAAATCATTTGTTTTAATGTTCTGCAGGCCACCCTGCTGATCTGTGGTGGGGACATACACTGTATGATACTGATAGAAGCGGTTCTGCCTTGGTGTGGCAAAGTTGGCGATGTGTGGTGGCTGTGTGGGTGTGGTGCTGCTGATTATATTCCATATGCAGGTGAAAGCGTAGTGTGCTTGCTGGTATTCTGCCCAGGGCCAGGCGCAACGTGGACAGTGATGGTCTGTGTAGGTGCAAGTGCAGAGCAGGTTGTGAAGAGATAGAAATTTGTAGATGTAGGAAGGTAGTCTCTCCAGCCAGGCATGGTGACTGTCAACAACGGGAATATGTTGTCAGTGTTTGATGGAATGTTCTTGATGTGAATGTTGATTAGCAATACCACTAATTACAAAAAACTGTTGACACTTGTAGACCAGGTCTGAGGTTGGCCCAGATGAAACTGGGTGTGTGCCACATTTGTGTTTGAAATGTGAACAACTGGCAGCAGCAATGGGGGATCAAAGGAATTCGCACACAGTGCAGAAGACGTGCTGTCCATTGCAAAGGAAAGTGAATCCATGTAGCCAGAATGTTGCAGTACAGTCTTTGCATAGTGTTTATGAGAGTGGGGTATGGTGATGAGGTTCCACAGTAGATCATTTGTTGCTTTCAGTTGTTTGGGGGGTAGCATCATAAGTTGAGCCACAGTATCAAAACATTTCACTTGCAAAGTTGATATGTAAAAAATGTGGAAGAGCCATCTGAGAAGCCTTGCACTGTCCAGAATGGAAACCATCAGAATAGCACGTAAATTTTGGTAGTTTTTTGCAAGTCACATTGTCATAACTGTATTGGCATGAATTTTACCTCATACACAGTCATCACGGGGTGCCGGGTCATCAGTGTGGGAACTCAGGATACAGATGGGTGTAGAATATTGAATACATTATCTATACATAGAGTGATACCACTTTCTTGAAGACAATGTATATGAGTCAACTGTTGCTCACACTGGTCAGCAATGTTGTTTGTGTGATTGATAGCTGCCACATACTTAATGGTGCTACTAGCTTTCTCCCACTACTGGAAAGCTTCCTTCAGTTGCTCCCTGGTGGCTGTATTTTGAAACACCAGAATAGTGGCCCAGTTTTTGTCTTGTAACTGTTCCTGTGGGTCAAAGGATTTTATGGTTTTTCCCAAGTTGTTATTTGATTACATATGGTTTCAGCTGCCTGAGACTGCAGTCGTGTGTGTGCGTGAGTTGAATTTGCGTGAGTGTATGTGTGCGTATGGGTGTCTATTGTTGGCAAAGGCCATTGGCCAATAGCTTTAAATGTGAAAATCTTTTTGTTGTGCCGAACTGCGATTCAGTATCTCCGCTATATGGTGAGTAGCAACTTTCCTTCTCATAATATTGTTATATTCCATCCTGGATTTTCTGTTGTTTGATTTTTACACTTACATATACAACTACACAAATAACATACATGGTGTAAAAGATATTTTAAGATCGTTATTGGCTGTCAAGATACAAAATCTGAGAGAGCATGCTTTGCTAGAAATTGTGAATTATATGTGATAAGTAGTGCCAGAGTATAATGTGGACATTATTAAAGCAAAAAGTAGAAGTGTTATAAATGTACACATTAACGAATATAACAACATTTTCAGATTTCAGAAGAGTGGTGCATCTGCAAGATGGTGTTCATAAGCCATCTGATGATTGGTTTGCTTCATCAGACTGACTCCTGAAATATGTTGTGGAAATGCCAGAACCAAATGTCAGTGGTAAGTAATGATGCTCCACCTAGTCAGTGTTCAAAATCTTTTATCCATAACTTAACAACACATTTCTTCAACATGGCTTCGCCAAATAAGTTTTTATCGGTAAAGCATCATCCCCAAAATCACTGATGCTTCTGCAATGTAAAAAACTTAAATACATAGCATTGATGTTCAACAACAACATTTATTTTATAGTTCATTGTGAACTAGGTTTTGGCATTTTAGGCCATACTCAAATAACTTAAAGACTAAACAGTCTACACAGTATGTGCATTGTAATGTGTTATTTTCTATAGTCATTTTCAGCTGGGCACAAGGGAACTACTATCTTCAAGTTCTCCCCATGCTGCACCAGTATCAATGTATTGGAAATAGTAGTTGCTAATGCAATGAATATGGTAGTGAAAGTTTCTTTTTAAACTGAAAGATGTAGAGTGATTTCATTGGACACTTAATCATCACATGTTTGCCATTCCACCATGATTCAAATCCCTTTTTTATGTTATTCCATTCACTGTCAGTGAAAGGTGCCTTAAAAAAAAAGAAAAAAGAAAAAAAAAGTGAAAGAATCTAGCAGTTGGTAGCAGTTGCATACCTTAACATATTACAGCAGTAATATTTGTTTGCATTTTGTCAACACAATATCTGCTCTACAGCCATATGCTTCACTAATATGTTGCTACATTACTGTAACTACATCTTAAAAGCAGGTGACTGAAATTAATTTTTTACTCTTTCACTTGAGACACGGTACGAGTTCATACATCATATTTCGATGTTATTTTATTAATATTAAAAAGAAAAAACTTCATGATATACTGCAAAATTATATTTATTTTGTTATCAACTGGCTTTTCCCACAGCTCTGTCGACTGACCAATATACACTTTTTCACACTGCCTGCAAGCATATATATATATCTCACTCTGTGTGAAGGGTTATGTTTTGTTTTCACTACTGAATAAAATTTTGGCGTTATAAAATGTAGACGAAGAGTTCTCGGGCTTCCAGCCGGGTGGCGGTGTCTTCAAACTGCGACGTTTCGACGAGTGACATACTCATCATCTTCTGGCGAAGTGCCGAGACTTTGCGGATGCCGGTCTCTTTATACCTGCGGTGTGCCCCCCACCACCTGGCCGTGGGAGGCTGGGTCCAGAGGAGCCGGCAGGTGGGGTGGAGGGGGAAGCGGGTGCGCTGTTCGTGTCTCTGTCAGAGCATTCTGATCACGTCTCGTGAGCTGGACGGTTCTTGTTGCGTTCCTGGCGTATTGCGGCTAATGCTGGATTCCAGGCTGTGCTCAGTTGATAGCCTTCGTCCCTGTTCACAAGATTCTCGTGGACCCGTATTTCTATTGATTCTTTAATGATGCTATCCCAATAGCTCCCGGCTCGGCACAGCACTCTGGTGTTTTCGAAATCAAAGGTCATATTTGGGGCCCACATCAGCCAAAATCGGGAGGCTATTAAGAAAATCAAACATAAATACCGTCTTCCGACCACCGCCGAAAACAAAAGAGCTGCTGGGCTCAGCTAAAGACCCGCTCAAACTAAACACACCTGGTATATACAGCATTGCCTGTGAATGTGGTGTGCAGTACATTGGCCAAACGCAGCGCTGCGTCTCTAAAAGGTGTGAGGAACACATCAGGCATGTTCGACTTGGACAGATAGAGAAATCTGCTATAGCTGAACATAGCATCAAAGAAAACCACACCTTTGATTTCGAAAACACCAGAGTGCTGTGCCGAGCCGGGACCTATTGGGATAGCGTCATTAAAGAATCAATAGAAATACGGGTCCACAAGAATCTTGTGAACAGTGATGAAGGCTATCAACTGAGCACGGCCTGGAATCCAGCATTAGCCGCAATACGCCAGGAATGCAACAAGAACCGTCCAGCTCACGAGACGCGATCAGAATGATCTGACGGAGACACGAACGGCGCACCCGCTTCCCCCTCCAACCCGCTCACCGGCTCCTCTGGACCCAGCCTCCCGCGGCAAGGTGGTGGGGGGGCAAACCGCAGGTATAAAGAGACCGGCATCCGCAAAGTCTCAGCACTTCACCAGAAGATGATGAGTATGCCACTCGTCGAAACGTCGCAGTTTGAAGACACCGCCACCCGGCTGGAAGCCCGAGAACTCTTCGCCAGCTGTATACGCTGGGAAAGCATACATTCACATTGTGGGTATGTAGTTGTTAGACTTTAACTGTTTTACAAGATTGTCGGAAATGTTGACAATGTATGGAATTTTGCACCTGTCTCTGAAACTGTTGTGTGATTTCTGTTGGATATCACAATATTATCAATCAGTGCAGAGCTGTAGCCATTTCTGGAGTCATTTTGTTTAGTGGTTTGTAGTTCTGTTGGAAAGGCTGATTTGGATAATAGAACAGATATGAGGCAATGCACAACTGAAGGTGAAGCGGCATGTTTGTGGATGCTGGGAGCTTGCAGGGATTACTCTATCAGTAACTATGCTTTTCCTGTAAATGCTAAATGTGTTTTTTCTTGTACTAACATCTATATTATGGAAGAGCCTCCCAGCTCCCTTGCAAACTAAATTTTCTTATGTTGTGAATGTAAATTTAAGATAGTATAGGACTAAGAGAAGAAGCCATAGGTAAGTCATCAGACTGACTTAACACTTGTTTTGAAACTGGAAGTAATTCTGTTTCACTCACAATTGAGTAGCATCAATTAGGTCATGTAATCCTGCAGGATTTACTTTAACAAAGGCTATACAATTGACAACACCTGTTCACAAACAACAGTTTGCTGATTAAATAATGAATTTAGCAAATTGTAACAATTACTGTGAATTGAGCTCAAAGTGTTAAATAAAGGTATTAAATATACTCCACCATGCTCAATTTCTGAAAAACAGCTAGATGTGCTAAAAGTAGATCTTGCACTCACATTGGGTGACAATGTTTCTACAAGACATTTGATAGCCCATTATTTAAAAATCGCTGATGCTATTGCTGATGAACTCTTATGTGACGAAATTAGTATGTTAAGCAAGTTTAAGAAATAAAGTAATCTCTAACAATGTCATCTCTACCAAAGCTGATAAATCAAACAGTTTAGTTCATTTGAACAAAAGTGATTATGTTACAAAAGTGAACCAGTTACTTGATAGATCTGGCTTCCAATAGCTACAAAAAGATCCAGCTGCAGCTTTCAATTAACAAATATAAACTATGTAAAAATAAAAATCATGTAAGAATATTACATTTGAAACCAACAGCCATATGATAACTAATATGAAACCCATGGCTCCTAGATTATATGGCTTCCCAAGTTACATAAATATAGTGACCCAATACTCCCAGGAGTTTCATCTTTTTCTGCTCCATGGCACCTGCTAGCAAAAGAGCTTGATTATATCATTAAAAAGAAAAACAGTTTTAAACTTAAGTTTGGTATCAAAAATTCTATGGCTCTGATTGACAAAATTAAAGGTTTGCAAATCTCACCCACTTTGAAACTTGTACATTGGCCAACAACAATCACACAATAGTTTCAAAGCCTGCTGCAAAATTTCATACATTGGCTACATTTCAGACAATCTTAGAAAAAAGTTAGTCTCAGGACAACAGACTTGCATTTTATGATCCCAAAAACATATTAAAATGTTTATTCCATAGTAAAGACAAAATGAAACCTTTGTTACAGAATGGTATACACAAAATCCCTTGCAGGCAATGTGGTCAGTCAGGCAGAGCTGTGGCAATTAGGCTGTGAGATCAAGAGAGAAACTGGCAATTGCAGAAGAAAGATTCAACCTTTGCTGTTCATCTTTTAATCAAAAACCATCCCTATGATGTAGAATGTGGAGTTGGGGGAAAAAAAAGGGTGAAAGAATGTAGCAGTTGCATACATTAACATATTACAGCAGTAATATTTGTTTGCATTTTGTCAACACAATATCTGCTCTACAGCCATATGCTTCACTAATATGTTGCTACATTACTGTAACTACATCTTACAAGCAGATGACTGAAATTAATTTTTTACTCTTTCACTTGAGACACGGTATGAGTTCATACATCATATTTAGATGTTATTTTATTAATATTAAAAAGAAAAAACTTTGGGGTGGATAACTGTTTGGTAGTGTTTTAGTTTGGAATTGCAAGAAAGGCATCTCTTACTATAGATGTTCTTGGTTAATCGATATGCTAACTGTAACTTTTAATCCGAGTTGTTAGTGCTGTTCCTTCTGGTAGATTAGGTTCCAGCCATTCTCCTCGATACTTGATTCTGTCAACTTTCTCAATTTGACCTTGTTCCAACTGTAATTCATTGGGAGTATCACTGATGTTGGTGAGATATTTTGTCTTTTCTAGTGACAGTTAAAGTCCTACCTTGGCAGCCTGGAGTTTGAGCATATTAAACTGTTTTAGTGCTACTTCCACATAGCTTGCTATAAGTGCCAGATCATCTGTGAAAGCTAAACAGTCTACTACTAGTCCCTTCAATTTGTTTCCCAGGTAAATACCGCTCAGTATATTTTGTACTTCATTTATTTTTGCTGCTCTCTGATCACCTTATCCAGTGCACAGTTGAAGAGAAGAGGTGAAAGTCCATCTCCCTGCCTAACTCCTGCCTTTATCTCAAAGCTTTCTGAAAGTGTTCCCCTGAACTTTACTCATGATCTAGTGTTACTCAGGGTCTTTTGGATAAGGCTGTGGGTTTTCTGCTCCAGGCCCATTTCCTGCAAAATTCCCATAAGAGTATGTCTGTCAATTGAATCGTATGCTTTCTTGAAGTCAATGAAAGTAACTATGTACTGTTTTTTTGCTAGTTTAATTTGACTTAATACTGACTTCAAGTTAAGGACCTGTTCAACACAATAACATCCTTTTCTAAAACAACCCTGATAATCTCCAAGTTTTGGGTCCAATTGAGGTTCGGCTCTGTTCAATAATGCCCTACATAATATCTTATAAGTGACTGGTATCAATGAGATCCCTCTATAATTGTTGATGTCAGTCAGTCAGTGTAAGGGGTGGATTAGTGCAAATGTCCAGCCATCTGGTAACTTCTCAGTATCCCAAATGTCCCGTACTATCTCTGTTAACTTGCTGATTGTTTTGTTTCCAGCTTGCTTCCACAGTTCTGCAACTATAGTGTCTTCTCCTGGTGCTTTGTTATTCTTCAGGAACTGAATGAGGTTTTTTACTTCTTCTGTTGGGGGGTGAGAGTTTGGTTGTTTGGGACTGTCTTGATAGATAAGGAAGGTTTTAGGGGATTCACAGTTGAGGAGATTCTCAAAATATTTGGCCAATATGTGGCAGTTGTCTTTGTCATTATAGGCTATGTTTCCATCTGGTCCTCTGGAGTGTATGCTGGGTGGGGCATAGCTTCTAAGGTTTCTCTTGAAAGTTTGGTAGAAGTTTCTAGTGTTATTCTTCTTGAAATCTTCATTTAATTGAGTCAGTTGGTCCTGAGTGTACTGACGTTCTTGTGTTCTCTTCATAATAGTACAACATGTGTCATAAACCAAGAAAAATATGTTAATGATTAATTTCACATAGGTCTGAAAAACAACTCTTCCTTATGCCATTCCCCCCACAAAGACACCACAATAATAACAGAACAAACATAGCTTACAAACTTCTTACATTTTCATTTTCCACAAACATGTTTTAATCACTAGATGTTTAGGCATTGCTAACAATGATTGACTATAGTAATATTTTCTGACTCATTTATGTAAAAAATGTAAATCCCCTTTTCTTAAAATACACATAAGCTTATTTGAAGTTACTATCATGTTGGAGAACTTATCTTCAGTTAATTCCATTACACTGAGACAGGAGGAGACAAATACATAGTATAATCTAATTACAAAAAGATGAATACATAAATAACAGACAAACCTTGCAGCCAGGAAATTCAAATTGGTGAAGCAATATTCATGAGGAAAACAATAAAACAGATAGTCAAATTTGACATACTAGAAAATTTTCCCCATCTCAAGTAGTAGTAACCTCATCTCTATTTATCATTTCACTGTACAATACAATCTGCCTATAATGTTCGGTTTCTACTTTGCTTCAGTGTCATTCTTTACTTAGCATAGTTGGTAACTATTTTTCTTTTTATGCAATAGCTCCATTAAATTATTATTCCACATGGTTCTGTTCTTTCATGATTGGGAAACTCAGCTAAAATTTTACTTTTACTCTTGTCTTAGGTATGTAGCAATAGTGTTTTACATGTCTTTCTGAACTGTAAATTAATACAATACATAATACAAAGTCTCTAGTCCATTGCTTCCTCAAGATAGTTCTCCACAGTAAATCAACATAATCATCATTATTATTGTAATTATCATAAAACAATAAGACATTTTCATTAATTCTCAATTCTCACAAAATATTCTCATCTCACAGTTCACCACTAAACGTCACCAATAACAGTTACTCACCTTATAGGAACATCATGACAATAACATAACATTCATAGCAGTAGCAAACGTAAACACTTTGCCATTTTTTTGTATATTCAGTGCAGATAGTATTTGTGTAAGGCACATATCAAGTTTATCTGGGTCTGCGACAGTCCGTTGTCACCTGAAGATGGCCTGAGGAGCTGAAAGCTGGTTCACAACCAAATAAATACGCATCAAAAAAAGTTTTGCGTCATCCCGGTTCCCAGAACTCCTGAAGATACATTGACTGTGGATATTGTATCACAGACACAGCCCCTTTGACTGTTCAGAGATGTCACTAAACCTGCTCAAATATGTAAACAACCACGCATGAGCAGTGCCTATTAGATGGAGGAGTTCCAGTCATTCCACAAGCAAGGAGGTACACGGCTCATGTTGTCTGTAGTTCAACCATGCCTAAACGGTCAATACCACAGTTCAATAGTGTCTGCATTGTTACTTTGTGCCAGGAAGGGCTCTCAACAAGGGAACTGTCCAGGTGTCTTGGAGTCAACCAAAGCAATGTTGTTTGGACATGGAGGAGATACAGAGAGACAGGAACTGTAGATGACATGCCCTGCTCAGGCTGCCTAAGGGCTAATACTGCAGTGGATGACCACTATGGCTCTGAGGAACCCTGACAGCAATGCCTCTGTGTTGAATAATGCTTTTCGTGCAGCCACAGGATGCCATGTCAAACTGTGCGTAATAGGCTGCATGATGCGCAACTTCACTCCCGAAGTCCATGGCGAGGTCCATATTAGCAACCACGACACTGTACAGTGTGGTACAGAAGGGGCCAAGAACATGCTGAACGGACTGCTCAGGATTGGCATCATGTTCTCTTCGCCAATGAGTGTCGCATATGCCTTCAACCATGCAATCATCGGAGAAGTGTTTGGAGGCAATCTGGTCAGGCTGAATGCCATGGACACACTGTCCAGTGAGTGCAGCTGTTTTGGGGTGGCATTATGTGGGGCCAACATATGCCGTTGGTGGTCATGGAAGGCACTGTAATGGCTGTACAATATGTGAATGCCATCTTCCGACTGATAGTGCAACCATATTGGCAGCTTATTGGTGAGACATTCGTCTTCATGGACGCCAATTTTCGCCCCCATCATGCATATCTTGTGAATGACTTTCTTCAGAATAATGACATTGCTCAATTAGAGTGTCCAGCACGTTCTCCAGACATGAACCCTATGAAACATGCCTGGGACAGGTTGAAAAGGGCTGTTTATGGATGACATGACCCACCAATCACTCTCAGGGATCCTTGCCGAATCGCCATTGAGGAGTGGGACAATCTGGACTACCAGTGCCTTGATGAACTTGTGGATAGTATGCCACGATAAATACTGGCATGTGTCAATACGAGGACATGCTACTGGGTATTAGAAGTACTGGTGCATACAGCAGTCTGGGCCACCACCTCTGAAGGTTTGCTTTATGGTGGTACAACATGCAATGTGTGGCTTTCATGAGCAATGAAAAGGGCGGAAATGATGTTTATGTTGATCTTTAATCCAATGTTTTGTACAGGTTCCGGAACTCTCAGAACCGAGGTGATGTGTAACTTTTTTTGATGTGTGTATAATTTTACAGGACATTATGAAGTTTTTCTTTTTTAAAATTATAATCACATTCTGCCAAGCACTGATATAAAATTCAGTTAATTTTATTTTATTGTTAATATCATATCAAAACTTGAGTAAAAGGTTCATATTCACATTATTTCAATGTTGAGTCTGTATTTCCTGTGCATAGTATGATGTCGATATCCTTTTCAAATTTGCAAATGTGTATGAATTACTAAGGGACCAAACTGCTGAGGTCATCAATCCCTTGACTTACACACTACTTAAACTAACTTACGGTAAGAACAACACACACACACCCATGCCCAAGGGAGGACTCGAATCTCCGGCAGGAGGGGCCGCGCAGTCCATGACATGGCACCTCAAACCATGCGGCTGCTCTGCGTGGCATATATCCTTTTCATTGATACTGTAGGAGACATTATTTCTGTTATTTCTCCAGGGTCTCCCATGATGGAACAGCCACAAAGGTTCACCCAGAGCAATGAAAAAAAGAAAGAAGAAAAAAACATATTAAAATAAAATACTCCTTTGCAGCAGGGAAGCAGAGAAACGACCCAGAGTAACCAAATGTGGAAGCTCTTGCAGCATTAAGAGAAATACTTGCACGAGTAGAAGGGTTGAAGCAGGAGAAACTAGAAACTCCGGAAAAGAATAGCATAGTGTACCCCAGAAAAATTCCGTATAATATTGCCTTGGACTACTAGCTGAAATTACTTTGAAATACTTGATTTCCCAAAAAAGGACTTCACATTGCATAAAGGGGATCTTGCCCAGACTGAATAAAATAAATTTTGCTTTATTAAAACATTTTGTCACTCTTTATTTCACATATACCTAGAAAAATGAGCCATACCTACTAATTAAACTTATAGTAGGTAATTTGTTACTACTGAAATTAGAATGAGTGGATGAAATTCAGTGCATCTAAAGCTGCATGGTAAATTTTTAAAAATTCTGTCCATTGAGTAGTATTGTGTTTGCTAATGGGAGTTTGAAGTTCTTGTTCCCCCCTGTGGTGTTGAAACTTACTGGCACTTAAGAGGAATATGCTTTTAAGAGGAATATCTTCATGAAAAATTTATGTAGAGATTGTACAAGATTAATCCAAAGTGCCAATCCATGACAAAACCTTCTGTGCATGAATAATTAGGTCATGGGTAAACATATATTACTGATGTAGGGCAAGTTAATTCATTGTTTCATACTAGAGGAGTTCTTCCCAAAAATGATGAAAGTTAGGAATCTAGAATTGACAAGGAATTCTTCAAATACTGACAGTTATGCAGTTTCTGGCACTGGCAGCTAATTTATGACAGAAATGTAGTTAAATGTTTGGCCAGTAGTTCTACGAAATGAAATCAAGATCAAAGTTTCTGGGAACTCAATTGTATTTCAGTATTAGTGAATAATTTACCTTTTTGCGAACCTTCACGAAATTATGTTATCAAGATTCAGTTCAAAATCAAAGTTGTTGCACTGCTGAAATGAGAAAGAGCAACATTATTACATTACTAATCTTCAACTGACATTTCAGAGCACACTAAATAGCATCTAGCACCTCACATAAGAAATTGTCTTCTTAGAGGTAATAATACATATACTGTAGAGATGATAGGGATTAGGGAAATTGTAAAAATACTATTGAGAAGATAAGGGATCATCAGTTTCCAAACATCTACCTATCACTTGCAGTTTCATCCCTGCTGGAACTGCATCCGTCATATAAGTATCCAATTTTTGAATGGATCTCAATACTTGATTAAGAAAGTACTCAAAATCTGGTTTAGTATTGAAGTGATATTTTTTTTATAAGTATGTTTACTACCACCATTTTAATCATGTGCAACATCAATTTTTGCACCCAGTATTCATATTTTCATTTTATTGTGTTTAACTTTGGTGGCAGCTCTGAAGCTATCATCTCATGGGATATGTCAGCTGACATTCACAAGGAGCTATACAAGTTTTGTGACATTTCACATTGAGGAGGAAATGCCCTATGTGAAACATGAAATAAGTTTCTCTTTATTTTGGCAATGGGTTGTAACACATTAACCAATAAGAGGCAAGAACATTCTCTATGCCACAAGCTGAACTTGGGACACATCGTACCATATTTAATTGTTTTTAGTTAAAGCCCATATTTATTTGGTTTTACATTATAACTTAGACCCTAAGAATATATGGTGTTTCAAAGCACCAGAAAATTGAGGATCTCTCAGAAACATGTCATTATTGCTATGATATGTTGCAATAAAATGGGAAGAAATGTCACATAGGTCATTTTTGTGTTTAGTTACTTTCATATTATAACTAGCTTGTTATGAACACTGAAATGGCCTTCAACATCTTTACCAAGAGCCTGCACACACCCCTACATTATATGTGAGGTTTTCATGACGAGTTCAGACCTTGTTAGAATGACTAAAGGATTCAAGTAAAATTTCACTTATCGTGTGTCTTATTGACCTCCTCCTAGAAGAAACGGCATTTTGATTTTGCCCAGGGTTGTCTGCTGTCCTGTATAGACAATATTTAATATTCTCTGCTGTCTTCAGTGTTATGATAAATTACACAATCTATGTGAATGTTGCACAAAACTTTGATATACTAAGTGTATTACATTCATGTCAGTTCAGTAACACAGCCAAGTTACTTATGTCTAGTCAAGACGAAATGTCACATAATGAGGAGAACCACTGCTGTCAATTAGATGTTTACATTTTGACATTCTTGCATAGGAAAACTGAAAAGTACAATGGAAAACCCAAGATGGAATAATAACAATATTACGAAAAGGATAGTTGCTACTCACCATATAGTGGAGACGCTGAGTTGCAGATAGGCACAAGAAAAAGACTGTCAAACAAAGCTTTTGGCCAAAAAGACTTCAGTGGAACACCCTGCTTTGATATTACTTTTCCTTGTAGAAATAACCAATATGAAAAATTCTTTCGAATCTTGAATAGGTTAAAATTATCTCAGCTCTTTCACTAAAAGATTTTCATGTGATTTTGTTGTGGCGTAACAAGCTTGCTACGCCACACTGGGAAGGGAGCCGAAAAAAAGGCACGCGTACACACACGCCGACTGGCGTCAAGTCTGGAACAGGATAACTATTGAATGGTAGCAAGAAAAGTACGTAGCTGCTTTATACTTAACTTTTATTCTTTGATGAATACAGCGTTCTTCTTGAGACATTTATACGATAACTCTCAAACTAGGTAAGGCTAATGGTGCCTTGCTAGGTCGTAGCCATGGACTTAGCAGAAGGCTATTCTAACTGACTCTCGGCAAATGAGAGGAAGGCTTTGTCCTTATTGTCGCTAGCAATGTCGTCGTACAACTGGGGCGAGTGCTCTATCGTATATCGAGACCTGCCTTGTGGTGGCGCTAGGTCTGCGATCACACAGTGGCGACACGCGGGTCCGGCATGTACTAAAAGGACCGCGGCCGATTTAAGCTACCACCTAGCAAGTGTGGTGTCTGGCAGTGACACCACATTCCTCCCCCGCAAATCGGCGAACAGTCGTGTGATAAGGCTTCCGCCCGCCGTGGGGAGGACCCCATGTTGACGTATGCGATGAGGTGGGGAGCCTAACAACAGTCGAGGCTGCGCCACCCGCACCCGGCCATTCGGTCCGAGGGGATCTAGGAAACGCCTGAAAACCTAGTCCAGGGTGCACGTCAACATGCGGTGTATGCGCCCGTAATGAGACAGGAGGGGTCGAAGGGTCGACCTCCATTGCGTCGGGGTACCCGACGCACGATGACGTCATGTGGTCCGGAGCGGGCAAGAGGTCCATGGCGGAGGACGGCTGGTCACGGGAAGCGATCGGCGGCACGTGACCCAGGGAGGCGCTTGGCGGCTGCAGCGAAACGTCGAATGCGGGCGGCGCCGGCGGGAGAACAGGCGGCGGCGGGTCGCCATGGGGCAAAATGGAAGGCATCGTCGGTAACACCTGGGGATGAGGCGAGCCAGTAGATGGGTCCCCAGGGCACTGACCGGACGGCACCATCGCTGAAAGCAGACGGGGAGCGGCAGAACCCGTGCGACGACAGAGGCGCAGCTGATTGAGATGCCGACGCACCTCACCAGAGGCCCCCAAAACCAAATACATCGCGCGGCCGAGGCAGCGAAGAATGCGCCCTGCGAGCCAATGCCGTGAACCTCGATAGTTGCGATAAGATACAACGTCGCCTGGAGCAAAAGCAGGAGTCTGCCGCTGCACAGGAACCTGATGCGGCGGATGCAGCAAAGACATCAAGGTTCGATGAGGACGACCATGGAGCAACTCAGCCGGCGAGCGACCATCTCGGGGCTGAGAGCGATACGAAGACAAAAAGAGCAACAATGCGTCCTCCCAAGAATGCGACTCTTTCAATTTCAACATCTGTGACTTGAAAGTCCGGACCAATCGTTCAGCGGCACCGTTTGACTGAGGCGAAAACGGCGCGGATGTCAGATGTTGAATACCATTGGCCTTGCAGAATGACTGAAATTCTGCGGACATGAATTGTGGGGCATTGTCGGAAACAATAGTCTGCGGAAGACCTTCAATGCGAAAGATAGCAGACAACGCTTGGATGGTGGCGGAGGACGTCGTGGAAGACATCCGGACAACAAAAGGAAAATTACTGAAGGCATCAACCAGAACCAACCATCGAGCATTCCAGAATGGACCAGCAAAATCAATGTGCAAGCGTTGCCAAGGGGAAGTGGCTTTTGGCCATGCAAAGACTTTCCGCGGCGGTGCGGATTGTTGTTCGGCACACGCCATGCAAGAAGAACACATATTCGTAATTGCAGCATCGATTCCGAACCAAGTACAGTGCTGACGAGCAAGTTGTTTCGTTCACACTATACCCCAATGTCCTTGGTGAAGAAGCCGTAAGACAGAGGACTGTAACGAACGTGGGACCACGACTCAGGACTGGTCATTATCAGAACGCAACAACAAAACACCACGTCGAACAAAAAGTCTCTCCTTGTGAGCAAAAAATCGGCGAACCAACGGATCCGCAATCCGAGACCGTGGCAAAGGCCATTGCGTAGCAACAAAACGCAAAACAGTAGCAAGGACAGGGTCAGCAGCTGTGGCTGTAGCTACACAACGAAAATCAATCGGAAACGATTCGACCACTTCATCGGTTTCCGAATCAATGAACATGCAAGCAAGTTCGGAAGAATCGAATGCTTTATCCTCAGCAACAGGCAAACGGGACAACGCATCGGCATTTCCGTGCGTAGCAGTGGACCGATACAAGATATCGTAGCGGTACTGCGAGAGGAAAATAGACCAGCGAATGAATTTCTGCGCTGTACGTGGAGGTACAGGCTTGTTCGGATGAAAAAGCGACGTCAAAGGTTTGTGGTCTGTGATGATGGTAAAGTGACGACCATACAAGAAATCAGGGAACTGAGTAACACCAAACACGAGAGCCAAAGCTTCTTTCTCTATCTGGAAATAATTTCTTTGCGCAGACGAGAGCAATTTGGACGCAAAGGCAATAGGGCGATCATGCGAGCCAACTTTGTGCGCAAGCACAGCACCGATCCCGAAATCCGATGCATCTACCATCAACAAAAGGGGTTTCTGGGGATCGAAAGGCGTGAGGCAAGTATTAGAAAGCAACGCCGATTTCAACTGGCGAAAGGCGCGTTCGCATTCCGTCGTCCAGAGAAACGGAACACCTGTACGGCGTAAGCGAGGAAGCGGAGCTGAAATGGAAGAGGCATTGCGCACATTCACTTACACCTTGTGATTCTATATCCTTTAACGGTCGTGCGACTGCATCACGCAATGCGTGGGGAACATTGCGCGCTCGGAAAAATTTCGGTTGCGCGTGGACTTTCAGTTCCAATTGTGCTTCATAGTTCTTAGCGCAACCAAGGCCCGGTGCGAAAATGTCTGCAAATTCTTCACATAGCCTAGAAACACTGTCTGTAGGCACAGTCTGATTTACTGATAGGACCTGATTTACAATAGACATGTTAAACAACTGAAATAAATCTAAACCAAACAAGTTCACTTCAGTAGAAGAACGAAGAACGTAAACTGACACAAGTTTTGTTTGTCCCTTGTATGTGGCAAGAAGGCTGCACTGTCCTAACACAGGTATATTCTGTCCTGAATAACTATTTAACTTAACATTTGCGGCACGCAACGGAGGTTTGCCCAGTTGTTTGTACGTGTCGTGATTGAGCAATGAAACTGCAGCTCCGGTATCGAGCTGGAATGGTATGACCTTGCCATTGAAGTCCAAAGCTACAAAAAGTTTATTGTCCTGCTGACGACAAGAGCGACTGTTTCGTGCAATTTGAACAGACACTTGTACAGAATCACTTGCTAAATGGCGTGATTTCCGGCGACGTCGACGCACAGTTTTTGTGGGACGAACACAGCCACTGTTAGAGAAAGTGGCACTGGACGGGGTGGAAGTAACGACATGAATGTCCATGGGCGAAGGTCCACGAGCCTGAGTGTCCTTGGTTCGATTCCGGCGCGAAGCAAAGGGCCTGGAATGATTGTGATTGTCTGATCTGAGCTTTTTCTGGCAAACACTTTGAACATGTCCTTTCCTATTGCAGAAAAAGCAAATAGCTTGGCGTGACGGGCAATGTTCACGCGAATGTCTAGTAGCACACCGCGGGCATGATTTCACTGCATTTGTGTGCTGGCGCGGCACACGTGGCTTAGAGCGCGGCGGCAGCTGCGTTTGTTTGCGCGAGGGCAGTTGACCGGGCCGCGCAGCTCGCCCGGCAGGCCGGTTAATGTTACACATGGCTGGCGAAGTTTCAAAAGATTCCTGAGCACAGTCAAGTGTGTCTTGTCTATCCAATATGTCTATCACTTGTTGAAGGGAGGGATTAACTAGTTTCAAAATGTGCTCCCGTATGCGAATATCAGAAACGTTCTGTGCAATTGCATCACGCACCATTGTATCTGAATAAGAAAGGCCACAGTCACAGTCAAAGGCACAGTCCCTAGTAAGTCCTTGCAATGTTGCTACCCACTCCCTATTAGTTTGACCGGCCGTACGTTTTGTACGAAAAAACGTATACCGTTTTGCAACCACATTAACTGTTTCTTTGAAATAGGCATTAAAAGCAGACAAAATTTCTTCGTAGGACAGAGTTGCTACGTCGCGTCGGGGAAACAATTTCACTATCACACGGTAGGTGGACACACCGACACAAGAAAGCAAAAACGGCTGCCGCTCATTACCTTGAATTCCGTAGGCGGCTAGATGAAAGCCAAACTGTCGGGACCATTCTGGCCACGATTCGTGCGCCGCATTAAAACTGCGAAACGGCGGTGCAACTGCATGTTGTGGCTGTGGTAGCGGTGAAGCGGCGGCTGCCGCATCGGTGTGAATGGCACGTTGACCCTGGACGAGCTGTCCTAGGGCATCCAATAACGCCTGCGTCTGCTGATTCTGCCAGCGATAAAATTCGGACAGTACATCTGGCGAAGCCATGACACAAATAAATGTAAGCAATCAGAAAGAACAAGACCCTTTCCGTTGCCTCGTCGCCAATCTGTTGTGGCGTAACAAGCTTGCTACGCCACACTGGGAAGGGAGCCGAAAGAAAGGCACGCGTACACACACGCCGACTGGCGTCAAGTCTGGAACAGGATAACTATTGAATGGTAGCAAGAAAAGTACGTAGCTGCTTTATACTTAACTTTTATTCTTTGATGAATACAGCGTTCTTCTTGAGACATTTATACGA
Source organism: Schistocerca piceifrons (assembly GCF_021461385.2). Classification (NCBI taxonomy): domain Eukaryota; kingdom Metazoa; phylum Arthropoda; class Insecta; order Orthoptera; family Acrididae; genus Schistocerca; species Schistocerca piceifrons. The sequence goes on from NW_025729183.1 coordinate 798,541, forward strand.
TAACTCTCAAACTAGGTAAGGCTAATGGCGCCTTGCTAGGTCGTAGCCTTGGACTTAGCAGAAGGCTATTCTAACTGACTCTCGGCAAATGAGAGGAAGGCTTTGTCCTTATTGTCGCTAGCAATGTCGTCGTACAACTGGGGCGAGTGCTCTATCGTATATCGAGACCTGCCTTGTGGTGGCGCTAGGTCTGCGATCACACAGTGGCGACACGCGGGTCCAACATGTACTAAATGGACCGCGGCCGATTTAAGCTACCACCTAGCAAATGTGGTGTCTGGCGGTGACACCACAGATTTTGTATACAGTGTGGCTAAAATGTATAAAAAGTAGTTAATTTTTTATAATCGATATGTATGGTTAAAATTACTCTTGTTTTGGAAACATTTTAAATTATGAAATATTTGGCATACTTAAAATTCCTATTATTAATTTGCACAATCTGACAATATTTATTAAATTTATTTCTGGACTCATTTATAAAATAATGATATAACTTGGTGAAGATTCTTCTTTTGTCAAGAAAGTTTGTTAACTCTTTGGAATATTGTTAGTACCAGAGAATGAGTGGTAGTACTGATGGAATCAGATGTATTTTTATGATAACAATGTGAATTTGTGTTCTGGAGTGGAGATTGTAAAGACAGTGTGACATAGAAGGATTAGATGAAATAGAAAGGTCGTAGAAACAGAAAGTACTTCATCAATTATCTAGTCATCTGGAACCAACAACATTAAAAACTTTCAGCCTCAAGAATCTATCCCTAGACGTACTGCAGCCAACAACGAGAAAATGAAGATAAGTAAAAAATAGTTTTTTTGTATATCATGCCTCTCAAAGCTTTCGAAACTTTTGCAGAGACGGAGAAATTTAATGGTGATGTGTGGGAGGGTATGATTGCAATTGTGGCCATCATCCAGGATCAGTTGACTGATAATGAAGTCTTGTCTGTTGCAGAAGAAGAAAGGATAGTGCTTTGCATCATTTCCAGTTTTTATATACATACGGAAACTCCAATAACTTGACGAAAGAAGACCCGAGAGCTGCCCAACAAAGTCGTATCAACAATGATGAGATACTATCAACAATGAGGGACCTGATGAATTCAAAGAGGATTTACAATTACAACGAGGGACATCAATTAAAAAAAAATTATTTATTTATTTATTTATTTATTTTTTGGACTCGTGTCATTGCTAGGAAAAAGAAGAGAGACGAAGGTAGTGATGATGAAGTGAAAGCTGTAGCATCCAGCCAAGACATGTTTGAACCAAGTGAAACCGTAGTTTGCAAAGAAACAGAGAAAAACCAATGTTTTGCAGTTGATTCCAGCAAAATTAGAGGAAATGAAGACAGATAACAATAGCAAACTTAATGCAGTTAATGAGCAGTTAACTGAAATTAGGATGGACAATAATAGCATATTTACTTAACTACAAGGACAATTAAATGACCTAAAAATTGAAAACAATGGTAAAATGGACAGGATACAATACCAAATAGACAAACTTAGTAATCAGGTTTTGGAACTAAAAGATGGGTTGTCAGAGGGATTAAAAAGTGTGAATGAAAAAGCATGTGTCCTAGAAAATAAATTTATTGTTTTGGAAAATGAACTAGTAAATGAATCTGCTCAACAGACAAAGAATGTTAATGATGTCAGTGTTCAACAAAAGGCTGCGTAGAGGAAAAAATGGAACAAAAGTTTAGTAGTTTACAAAAAAAAACTTTAAATGTTAAAACAGTATGCTAACTAATGTAAATGTTTTAGATCAGAAAACTTCAGTAGTTTGGGAAAATTAAATTCACAGCAATATACATTGAAATAATGGTATTGCGTGGTCCAACGTTCCAATCAAAAGTTTTTAGTGATTCAAGAATTTCTGCGTAAATTCTAGAACCATTCGGCCTTCCACGGTCTCGAACACACAATATTTTAGATGTGAGTGGGAAAAAGGAACCCTATTTACTACGTGTCACCTGTCTGTGTGTGCAGGTCTGAAGTTTGTTGTGAGAAGACTGTAGGCAGGGCAGTTGAATGGCACTAACAAGTACTCGTCGGCCAGTCCATGGAAGTCGTAATGAAAGCACACAGCACAACCAAGGAACTTCTGTGTTATTCTGCGCTGTTTTGTAACTGTGACTATTGTTGGTGATGAAAGAACGTGGAGTTGAGAAAGACCTTTAAGTAACTCTTAACACAGACTTGCTAGAGGTAAGACATGGTTATGATTTCTGTGGTTGTTAAACCAACTCTGTTGTAAATGTATCTTAATTGTGTCTAATGTGAGATGGCTTGGGTGACTTACAAGAAGTTGAATATTTATGTGAGAAATTATAATTTTGTTCTTTGTGGAAGTTGAAGTATACCAAGAGTGAACTAAAAGTATTACTTGAGTACGTACTTATTTCATGAATAAAGAGAGAATCTTATATGTTCTTTTAACTAGCATCATTCTTCGGAGAAGAAGTTGATTGACGTAGCCGGCTATCCAGAGAAGAAGATCAGCTGCGCATACCAAGTAAGTTGACTCGTGTAGAAGAAGTGGGAAGGTTGCAGTCCAACTTCACACATTCTTGTCATCAAAAAACATTAGAATGTGGTGACCATGACAGGACCGAAGGAAAAAAGCAATTCTGATACGAAAATGAGGGAAAAAGCTGTCAAGTGTTGCAATAACAACCAAGCATAACAAGACAAGAGAATCATTAAGAGAAACTGGATTATGCCATAGTATCTGAGGGAGAAAATTTGTAAATACATATAAGGGAGAAGACATGAGAAAGTCACAACATGAGAAACCAGAGAGAAGATCTCGACGTATCAGAATAAGAAGAGATACACCTAGAATGATATGACTAAGGCGATCTGGTGGAGGGAGAATGCAGCTCTCACATGCATTGTGGGGATGCAGATGTGAAAACCAGCCTACATCCAATGCCGCCAGCACCAGCTGCTGTTCGCTGGTGCTGACCTGCCGTCACATCCGCTCACCTACACTGTGAGAAGTCTACGCCGTGTGAGTACAAAACAAAACTTTAGTACCTTAGCAAGAAGTGATACAAAGTATTTAGTGAACTTTACTAGTGTAGTTATTATACTTAATGTTATTTTTTTAAATGCTCACAAGGTCTAAAACTTGTAAAATCATGGATAACATTCAGAAAGTTGGAGAGACTTCAGAACCAGCCATGGCTATGAAAATTACCAAAGAAGGGCCTGACTGGTCTGAGTTAGTAAATCTAATCAAAGCTCAAAGTATACAATTAGGCTTAATGAATTCTCGATTAGATGATCAAAGTAAAACTTTAAATACCAAGTTAGATGACCAGAGGCAGCAGTCAAATGCTCAGAATGAAACTCTAAGGAAAGAAATAGGTTTGATACATTCTAGTTTAAATGGTTAGAATGAAGTTCTAAATACCCAGAGTGAAACAATGAATAGTCAAGCAACAAATCTAGGTTTATTAAATGCCAAAGTTGATGCACAGAGTAGAGAATGTAGTAATCTATGCGAAGACTTGGATACCTTAAATACTGAATTTGACACCCTAAATAGTAAAGGTGAAAATTTGAAATTAGATTTAAAGAATGAAGTAATTAATTCTTTGAACACTCATGTACATCAAATGTTTACTGACTTCAACCAAAAACAGAATGAGGATTTTCAGGATCTGACAAAAAGATTGGAATTGAACACTGAGGATAAATGGCATAGTGTGGAATCAGAGATTAATGAAAAGTTAGTATCATTGGAAAATGTAATGTCAAGTTTGATGCTGTAAAGCAGGGATTGCATACTTTAAAATAGTGCGTTGATATGCAAGATAAGTTAATGCCAATAATCCAATCGCAAATTACAGGCAGATAATGAAGAAAGAAACTTCAAAGAGGAACTAGTGAACTCAGAGATCATAAAATTAAGAGTCGGGAGGAACAGGTGGAGGAAATGATGGATTGAAAAGTTGCCGCGAAAGTGACCTCTGGGAACATATCACCTATTGTTTCTTCCGAACTTTCAGATACCTGAAAGGATATAGATGACTTGTGGAAAGAAGTTAACCTTATACAGGACAAAGTAGACAAGAGGGTGACTTCTCCTAATGTGGTATTGACTAGTGAAATAGTGACTGATTTACAATGGGGGGCCAATTCAGGATTATCTAGGCAATTCTCTACGTTTAAGCCGGATGGTTATGTACATCTGACTCATATTTGAAATGATTCAACCAAGCTTTGCCAAAGAACTGGGAGGATTCTAAAAAGATTGAATTTGCTGTGGGGTACCTTTTAGGGAAGCTTCAGAATGGGGTACTGTAAATACTGAGAACTTTTCTTCTTGGGGAGACTTGGACCGCAATGAAAACTTACACCAAAGCAATAGCCCAAACTACAAAAGGAACAGGGGGGGGGGACCATGAGGCTAACCTAACTAGAGTACACTAGTGCAACAGAAAAAATGATAACAATTATCAGAAGCATCCACCTTTGAATTTAGGTCCAGCAACTTCACAGCAATTTGTACCGAGTAATAATAGAACACAAAGTGGTAACATAGTATCTCAATTCGGTAACCAACCTGTGATTACTAATAATGTGGAAAAGTAGTGCAAACTGTATCAAGGGCCAGGGCTCACACTGTGGAAATAGGATGCCTTAGTCAATACAAGTATGTTAACTTTACCCACAAAATACCTGCAAAGGAATGGTTGCTACTGGAAGAACAAAGCTTGACTGCCAATAATCCACAACCTACTAATAGCAGGGGCCATAGAAAATTCTAAGGTTAACATATTTATAGATTCAGGGAGTGAGGTATCATTCATCTCTGACAAATTCTTTACTTCACTACAGACTAAACAACACTTACTGTTATTGCCAGTGACCAGAGTTTACATAGTTGGAATAACAGGAACAAAAAGTGAGATTGTGAAGTACGAGACTCAAGTGAACTGCAGCATTGGAAATATATTATTTTGTCAAATGCTGTCAATAGTAGAGAATACCAATAGATATTTATTGTTTGGTTTAGATTGGCTATTAGTGTTTAAAGTTATCTTGAACTTTGATGAAAAGCTTCTATGTTTTGGTGAAGGGGATAGCAGATATTGGACACCTTTTGTGACAGATAGCTATATGGGAAAACAAACAACTGAATGTCAATGTTTGCGAATAACAGCTGCAGCATAACCGTCGCTGAAAATGGATAATGTAGATCAAGTAACACATCGAACTGACATACAGGACAAAGTTAATGAATCTCTAATATTAACTGATCAACAAAAGTGAGATATATATAAAATTTTAATGGAGGATAATGGAATGTAGTCAAATTAAGTCGGGTGATGCTGAGGGAATTAGATTAGGAAATGAGACACTTAAAGTAGTAAAGGAGTTTTGCTATTTAGGGAGCAAAATAACTGATGATGGTCGAAGTAGAGAGGATATAAAATGTAGACTGGCAATGGCAAGGAAAGCATTTCTGAAGAAGAAAAATTTGTTAACATCGAGTATAGATTTAAATGTCAGGAAGTCGTTTCTTAAAGTATTTGTATGGAGTGTAGCCATGTATGGAAGTGAAACGTGGACGATAAATAGTTTAGACAAGAAGAGAATAGAAGCTTTCGAAATTTGGTGCTACAGAAGAATGCTGAAGATTATATGGGTAGATCACATAACTAATGAACAGGTGCTGAATAGAATTGGGGAGAAGAAGAGCTTGTGGTACAACTTGACGAGAAGAAGGGACCGGTTGGTAGGACATGTTCTGAGGCATCGAGGGATTACCAATTTAGCATTGGAGGGCAGCGTGGAGGGTAAAAATCATATAGGGAGACCAAGAGATGAATACACTAAACAGATTCAGAAGGATGTAGGCTGCAGTAGGTACTGGGAGATGAAGAAGCTTGCACAGGATAGAGTAGCATGGAGAGCTGCATCAAACCAGTCTCAGGACTGAAGAAGAAGAAGACGAAGAAGAAGAAGAAGAAGAAGAAGACGACGACGACGACGACGACGACGACGACGACGACGACGGAGTATGAAGTAGTGTTCTCGGATTGTCCCGCTAACATCAGTGACTACATTTGTAAATTCAAAATCAAAGATGACACACCATTACTCTGTAAGCCGTATCCAATACCTGTAAGTTTGAAAGAAGCAGTTAGGGGGGAAATCAAGGAAGTGATTGATAACAATATAATAGAACATAGCTCCAGAGTCATGAATAACCCTTTGGTTGAGGTGAAAAAAGCTACAGGTGGGGTACTACTAGTGTTAGACGCTCGTACATTGAATAACCAGATAGAGACAGAAAGAGACAGACTGATTAATATTGACAAATAGTTATCTAAATTTGGAAAAGCAAGGTTTTTTTAGCATGATGGACCTGACTACAGGATATTGGCAAATAAAATTACACCCAGAATCCAAAATATATACAGCATTTCTGTTTGATGGTAAATCATATCATTTCAATGTGCTGCCATTTGGACTTAATATTTTTGTATCCGTATTTATATGTGTGCTGGATGAGGCATTAGGGAGAGATTTATTAAGGGATTTGATAATATATGTAGACGATATCCTTATAATACCAGCTACTTGCGAAGAAGATTGTCTCACCTTATGCAGAACTCTGAAAAAATTTAAAGAGAAATGTATTACAGTGAAGCTACCAAAATCGTATATCGTGTGCGAAAAGCTTAGGTTTTTAGGTCATATTGTAGGGGTGCAGGGAACACATCAAAGTTATTAAAGAGTGTCCACACCCTAGAAATGTAAGACAGTTGAAGGGATTTATAGGAATGGCCGCATACTATTGATGGTACATACGAGCTCAAGAACTGAATGACCTGAGAATTTTACATTTATTAAGGAAGGGAGTACCGTGGATTTGGGATCAAGAGCAAATGATGCGTTTGAAATCATCAAAAGTGTGCTTGTTGAATCACCCATATTACATCATCCGGTTATGGACAAACTGTTTAAAATTTCACCTGATTCATCTGATTACAGTATTGCTGCAGAACTTTTCCAAGGAGAGTGGGATCTAAATAATGTAGAACACCGAACCATAGCTTTTGCTAGCCATAGTCTAAATAAGCATGGATTAAATTACACGGCTATTGAAAAAGAACTGTTGGCAATTGTATGGAGAATCCAAAAATTTCAAACACTAGTATGGGGGTCAGAAATCCATGTTTACACAGATCATCAAGTTTATTCTTTGTAATGAGTAGTCAATAGTTACACAGCAGATTAATGCGATGGATGCTTTTCCTACAGGAATATGATATCAGGATAAAATATGTAAAAGGTTCCGAGAATATTGTACCGGATGTTTTATCTAGGTTACCCATAGGAATGGAAGAATTAAAACATACAGAAGAACTCTGTGTTATTTTTGCAATTAATTTTATTTCAGTAGAATCTGAACATTAACCGTACAAGAGATTGGCTCAAAGAATAACAGAAAATATCCATCATGATCCATATTTTATAGAAATATTTTCTATGTGTGTTCAGAATTCATTACCTCCTAATCAAGTAGGAAAATGGAAAATTATAGGTCTTAATTTGTTTTTGAGAGACAGCTTAACATCTCAATGTTGGCACTTGTGTATTCCAGAGTTAGTGGAAGATGAACAGGTCTGGTATGTTCATACAGGATATGGACACTTCGGAATCAAAAAGTGTATAACCCATATGAATATCTATTATTTCAAGAAGCTAGGGCATAAAGCAGCATCTTTGATTAGAACTTGTGAAATCCGCCAGAAGGTGAAAGAGAATAATACTCCTGTGAAACACAAAATGTATCCGATTATTCATAAGTCGTTACACGATCTCAAAGCAGCAGATTTCTTTGGACCAGTTCCAAAAGGAAAGGGAGGAGTATCATACATTTTGGTCATCATAGAGTACTGGTCAAAATATGTTAAACTGCATCCTATTAAAAAAGCAAATATGCAGACAATTATACACCGTTTACAACAATACTTTCTGGAAGTAAGTAAACCAAAGCAGTTTCTTACAGATAATGGACCACAGTTTGTGAGTAATGAGTTTAAGGAACTCCTAGCATGGCAAGGTATTCGACAAGTTTTGATATCTAATTATAACCCATCGTCAAACCCATGTGAAAGAGATATGAAAGAAATTGGGAAATTATGCCGTACTTACTGCTATGAAAAACATACTTCATGGGCAACAAGAGTTAAGGACTTTGAACTCATCCTAAATGAATTACCACATTTATCAACTGGGTTGACACCTTTAGAAGGTGTAGGTAAACCCTTTGTCGGAGAACTTCTCATTAAATATTTTAGTTGGCCTGAACAACCGAGTGTCAAATATGAAGTGAAACAGGAAATAGTTTCTAAGAATTTAGTTGAAAAAGCACAACAAAGAGTGAGTAAGCATAATGAGAAGGCTGTAGAACCTCAATACAAAATCAATGACCTAGTCCTCATAAAACAATATCTTCAAAGCTCGACTCTGAAAAAAAGAGACCCATAAATTTTTCCAGAAATATGAAGGACCATACTGGGTACAGACAGTAATCCACCCTAAGACAATATTTTTTGTAGATTGTACAACTGGATCAGATAAAGGGAAGTACAATGGGGATGTTAACGTTCTAAGTTAACGGGCAGAGTGATGACCGTCGGATCCGGAGTTGTTTTCGGTGTTTCTTCTATAGTAGTTTTCCCGCACTGAATTCCTTCAAAATCTTAAACTATTCTATCATCCCATACTTAGAGATACTATGAAAAAAAATGTACCAGCTAGGATTCGTGATTACATCATCCAATATTGTTCATGGTGGGGGATTTCCTTGTTACACTACATCCAGTTAGACTACTAACAACTTCTGGCTCCCTATATAATGTCTCGTAGAACTAAAGCTTCTGCATACATGCTTCTGGTACTACTCTTATGTTCCCTGCAAGAGCATGCATGAGGCAGAGATTTGAACAGTGCATTCGCACGTATGATGCCTGTCCCCAGGCCCTTCAGTCCTGACTTGTCCCGACTTTGCTCATCGGCAGCATGAGGTGGAAATTTGCACACGTTGTCTCCAATCCCCTCATTTGGTACAGCTCTGGGACAAGATTTACTGAGCCGTCTGGTCAGCTCATCTCTCCATCGGTATCAATTGGCGCAGTCTCTGCGTACATTTAGGTCACATTTTTGCTTGAAATGGTCTTTGTATGTAATCTCTTCACCGGTTTCTTTGCAAATCTGTGTTGGTGAAATCAACGTCATTAATTTAGTATGTTCTATTGATATAAAGTGTCATTACAATGACTCCAACACTGGTTTTCTTGAAAGCTGCCTGGTAATCCCTTTATTTGTCACATATTTCTGTGTAAATATGGAGAACCGTGTCCTGGTGCATAACTTTCAAAATAATTTCTGAACTCATGAGAATACTACTATTCTCATACTGAATGTGATATAATTGGGCCAAAGTTCCAATTTATACGTCTTGCCACATATTTTTCTTAGTGAACTGAAGGAATTATTAAGTTAGCAGAAGATATAATAGTGGGTGACTAATTAAACAACTGTGATACTACAGCATTTAGAGTTTCTACTTTTTACAGAATATTGTATACTTTTATGAGATGTGATGTAGATGGGAGGGTTTGTATCAGTTTGACAGGGGTGGGTATTGTGGATAAAAGCATGGTTAACGAGAACACATAAATCATGACTAACGCAAAACACACATCACACCTTTCAAACAACCCTCGCAAAAACGTATGCCCGATTCTTCACCAGTTGCCATTTCCGTAGAGTTGCTAAGATTTTCTTCGGAGACCTCAAGGGTGAAGGTGGGAATGTCCATTCTGTAGGAGACGATTTAACTCCAAACCACCTCTGGCGTCTCACTCAAGTACCTGTGAGGTAGGGGTCCTGGGTGAGAGGGGAGTAGGAAAGGTTTCCTGCCTTTGGGGCTATCTTCTTTCTCTTCTTCAATCTTAGCAACCATTTCTATTTATTTCCTTTCTTACTTCTCTATTTTTTCTCTCTTTCCATATTCACATACCTCTATCGCAGAAGTCCTTCCTAGTTTCCTAGTTTCTGTGGTTTCTAAAACCTAGATCTTATCTTTTGATAAGAAGGCCAAAGAACCAGACTACACGAACACACATCTGCATACACACAAAGATGCACGGATACACAAACAATGAGGTTACTAGAAACCTGTTGGGATGTGAGAACTGCCAAGTGTTGTAGGGGAAAGAATATGTATATATAGAGAAACACACACACACACACACACACACACACACACACACACACACACACACACACACACACACACACACCGAGTATATGTAAGAAGGAAAGAGAACATAAGTGAGAGGAATGAATTGTGATAATCATTAAGGAATGTCAGTTTAATAAATACTCTGACGAATTGTAGGACAGTAGGACTTGGATTATAGGTAGACATAGTATCTACTAAGAGTATAGAAGTTGAGAAGTAGAGGAGGACTCTAGGGATTAAATGAGGTATTAAGAAGTAAGAACCTCCAACATCGCAGCGCGTCAGCAATCGTTAGTTAATATAATAACTAATAATTGAACATAGGCCGGTGTGAGGTGGAGCATACACCATTAAGTAGTGGTTTTGACTTTGTACATATGTACTGTTTGTGTTTTCTTTTTAGTTTATAAATGTATAGCTATGGTGTTCGTTTAATCATTCACAAAGGTCTTCTTAGGCACTTGTGGGTTTTATTGTTGTTCTGAAGAAGGTGTAGTTATCTACGTCAAAACCTAGGTTAACACTAGGTGCTTTTTTCGCAGTCGAAGCTGGTTTTTTAGTTTTTTATTATATTAAGTAGTATATGCGAAGTGTAGAGCAGATTTGTATCTTTACCAGAAAATACTTAATTATAGTATACATAGGAATGTATACTGGGTAATGAACCATGAGGCCCACTCAGAAAGGATAAGGGGGCACACCCAGCATTTGCTAAGTATATAGAGCAGGCATACCTACATGGAGACAGAATGACCTATGGCCTAAAAAATAGAAATGTTTTATAAAGGGGCATACCTACCAGAATGGAAAGAGGAAGTGCACTCATATGGTCAACCCACAGGCAAGGTATAGGTATGGATCCTAGCAGAAGGGGACTGTATCGTGACAGAAGTCACACATTTTATAGGAATTATTCTGGAAAGTATGAATTCTATGCGCAGCGAGCATTGTTATGTTTTATGTAAGTTTACAAGTATCCCAAAAAACACTTTCATGCTGCCCAGAGTTTCTCCAAACTACAGCAGATAATGAATGAGCACATACTTAGGAAAGGTAGTACAAAAGGTGAGAACAGAAAGTAGATTACTCATGTGTCATGAACACCTGGAGTTTATGATTGGAAAGATAGCAGAAGAAAAAGAAAAGGACAATATAGCCCTCATGATTCCTATATATTAAAAGAGCTAACTAAAACCTTGAGGGAAATGCTCACGTTTTACTATCAAAGTAAAATGAGAAAAGAATAGTTAAATAGTAAGCAAAAGGTTATTCACGGTTATTGAAAGAAAAGAAATGTATACTGTTAAAATGTGAATTGTTATTATGTGTGATATTAATGTACATAATGCTTATTTTTTAAAATATTCATGTTCAATCTGGGGGTGGGGGTGGGGGATATGTAGTGATTCAAGGATTTCTGCGCAAATTCTAGAACCACTTACCCTTCCATCATCTCGAACACATGATTTTTTAGATGTGTGTGAGAAAAAGGAATCCTATCTACAGCGCTTCACCTGTCTGTGTGTGCAGGTCTGAAGTTTGTTGTGAGAAAACTGTAGACACAGTAGTCGAATGGCACTGACAAGTACTTGTCGGTCAGTCCATGGAAGTCGTAATGAAAGCACACGGCAGAACCAAGGAACTTCTGTGTTATTCTGTGCTGTTTTGTAACTGTGACTATTGCTAGTGTTGAAAGAACAGTTAAGTTGAGAAAGACCTTTAAGTAACTCTTAACACAGACTTGCTAGAGGCAAGACATGTTTATGATTTCTGTGGTTGTTAAACCAACTCTGTTGTAAATGTATCTTAATTGTGTCTAATGCAAGACAGCACGGGCGACTTACAAAAAGTCAAATATTTATGTGAGAAATGATAATTTTGTTCTTTGTGGAAGCTGAAATATACCGAGAGTGAACTAAAAGTATTCTTCGAGTACCTACTTATTTCACAAGTAAAAAGAGTGTCTTATATGTTCCTTTAACTAGCATCATTCTTCAGAGAAGAAGTTGATTGACATAGAGATCCAGAGAAGAAAATCAGCTGTGCATACCATGTAAGTCGACTCATGTAAAAGAAGTGGGAAGGTTGCAATCCAGCTTCACACATTTTTGTCATCAAAAGATGTTAGAATTTTTCTATCAGACAATTTACATCCATTGGATTTTCTGCACCACTGTAGAGATAGTTTTGCATGAGTGACAATCAAAAACTTACATTTGTTAAAAGATGTCTTGAAGGCAAAGCTCTATCTTGAGTAAATATTAATTTCAGTCAGTGGGAAACATATCAAAGTTTCAAAAAAAGTTATTTAAATAAATTTTGGTCAGAAGCTGAATGACAGAGATTTAAAATAGAATTTCTAAATGGTCCTAATTGTAGGAATAGGGACAGTACCCTAAAAGAGTTTTGTAAGAATCAACTTAAGAAATCAACAGATCTTGACAAACCATTTGACAAAATGACATTGATTGATGCATTAAAAAGGAGATTACCAGAAAGGTTGCAGTGGGATTTAGTACACAGACCTGACGATTGCCTTGAACAATTTTTATGATATGTTAACAGGGCTGGATAGGGGAGTCTAAAGAAGCATGTACCATAATAATCAAAATGATGTAGATCACAATGGTAATAACTACAGAAATGGAGATAGAGGTAACTTCTATCAGGGTCAAAATGGTAATAGAGACAGAAACTTTGAACATCACTATAATAGGAATAATGGAGATAACCATGGGCAATTCAATAGAAGTAACAATCATAGAGGTAGCCAATTGGGAAATGGCGGTCTTCCTTAATGAAGGTCCACAGTTTTGGAGCAAGGAAATACAAAAAGTGCAGGACCCCAAATTTACACTTGGATTTAGACAATAACAGCAATATTAATAATGTGGCATAGGTATTTGAAGTTGAACAGAAGGAACAACCATATTTCTCACTTACGTTTTGAGCAAAATTTTTGGGATACTATGTTTAATTATTATACTGTAGATACTAATCACAAACCAGAATGTGAGAGTGATGAGAACTTTGATGTAATGTGTACTAATGATTTCTTCTCCTGATCAGAAAGCAGTGCTATTGATGTATGTAAAACAGGTGGTGACTGTATTGGATTTGATTCAGGTTATATTTTTGTTGTAGATGTGAATGAGAGCTGTGAAATGACTGAGGTTGGTAAATCTGACACTGATAGCTTATTGCAAATGAATGTAGGTGAAGCATGTGACTTTGATTGTGATGAGATTTGTGTTGTTAATGGTGTTGTTGATGAAGTAATTTTGGAAGAATATTATGATGATGATGATGATGATTATTATTATTATCAGGTATGTGTGGAGTTCAAGAATAATGAAGTTTCAGAGTTATTTGTGTTACTGATAAGTCAGATATATGTACAGTATTTAACTATCATTTTCTTGGCATTGCTGGTGAATTAAATAAAAATTTAGTTTCTACAGGGAATCATATAACTTTCTTGGCAAATGCCTTTCCGAGATTTATGTCTGAAATACTCCTCTGTGATACAGACGAGGAGGAGACTGAGTCAATAATTAAATTCATGAAGACTGAAGACTCATGGATATGATGGAGTGCCTAGCAGAATATTAAAGTACTGTGCTTCACATGCTAGCCCTGTATTTAGTCATATTTGTAATTTTTTCTTTAGGAATGGTGAGTTTCCTGAAAGATTAAAGTACTTAGTAGTAAAGCCACTTCATAAAAATGTAGAAAAGGATAATGAAGACAATTTTAGACCTATTCCTATGCCATCAGTGTTTGCTAAAGTTATTGAAAAGGCTGTGTAAGTAAGGATAATTGATCATTTTATATCACACGATTTGCTATGAAATGTACAGTTTGGCTTTAGAAGTTGTTTAACAACTGAAAATGCTATATTCCCTTTTCTCTGTGAGGTACTGGATGGGTTAAACAAAATGTTTTGAATGCTCGGCATATGTTTTGATTTAACTAAGGTGTTTGATTGTGTTGATCACAAAATATTGCTCCAGAAGTTGGATCATTACGGAATACGGGAAGTAGCTCACAATTGGTTCACCTCTTACTTTGGCAACAGACAGTGAAAGGTCATTATTCACAATATTGAGAATGGCCGTGATGTGGAATTTGAATGGGGTACGGTCAAGGAGGGGGTGCCCCTGGGATCAGTGTTGGGGCCACTCCCGTTCCTTATTTATATAAACGATATGCCCTGTAGTATTACGGGTAACTCTAAAATATTTCTGTTTGCTCATGACACTAGCTTGGTAGTAAAGGATGTTGTGTGCAACATAGCCCAGTTTTGTATAGAGCTGTTCATGACCTAAGTCCATGGCTTGGTAGAAAATAAACTAATGCTAAATCACAGTAAGACTCAGTTTTTACAGTTGATAACAAACAGTTCAACAAAACCTGACGTTTTAATTTCACAGAATGGTCATATGATTAGTGACATTGAACAGTTCAAATTTCTAGGTGTTCAGATACATAGTGGAAAGTCCACATTCAGGATCTTGTTCAGACTTAATGGTGCCATTTTTACTATTTGAATGGTATTTGAAGTGAAAAGTGACAGGAAAATTAGTCTTCTTTGCTTATTTTCATTTGCTTATGTTGTATGGTATTATGTTTTGGGGTAACTCTTGCCATACTAAAAGTATATTTTTGGCTCAGAAATGGGCAATTTTGGCAATAAGTGGTGTCAGTTCAAGAACCTCTTGTTGACCCCGTTCACGAGTCTGGGTATTTTGACATTGGCCTCTCAATATATATATTCCTTAGTGTCACTTCTTGTTAAGAATATTAGCTTCTTCCCAAGAACAAGCAGCTTTCACTCAGTTAATAACCGGCAAAATCAAACCTGCATTTGGATCGGACTTCCTTAACTCTTGTGCAGAAAGGTGTGCAGTATACTGCTGCATCCATTTCCAATAAGTTACTGCTTGAATTAAAAAATCATAGCAGTAATCCACATGCTTTCAAATCGAAACTGAAGAGTTCCCTAATGGATCATTCCTTCTATTCTCATCAGGTTACCTTCCATTCAGAAACTGGGTGCACTCAGTAACTGTTATTTTACTTATAAACTATAGAGTGCAGCAATCAGTCATCCTTTTTTAGGTTTTATGATGCAAATCAAGATTTCGGCTGGTAGGTAGCCATTCTCAATGCACTATTTATTCTGTTCTCAATACATGTAAGTCTCTGTTGTTCAAGCATCAGTCACAGTTCTTTGAATACCAAGAAAGAACTGTGACTGATGCCCGAACAACAGTATCTTACATGTATTGAGAATAGAATAAATAGTGCATTGAGAATGGCTAACTACTAGCTGAAATCTGGATTTGCATAATAAAATCTAAGAAAGGATGACTGATTACAGCACTCTATAGTTTACATGACCTTCTATTCTGTCTAGGAATTCCTTGAAAAATTAAGCTGACTCTTGTTGTATTGTTGATTGCATTTACTTTATGTATGGACAGAATTTTTTTTTTTTGGGTTCATAAACATTTTATTTTTATCTGTTCTTTTATGTTGTAATACATCTACTGATATGTTCCATGACCTTTTGGAGGTTTGCTCCTCAATTTAGTCTTACAGAACTTGATGTGTAAATAAATAAATAAAATAAAGATAAGGTAAGTGCTGAATGTGAATGTAAGTGAGGCTCATGGTTTTCTAGTTCAGTCAACGCAGTTTTTCATTAATGTCAAACAGTGGAAAATCCAGAATGAAAGGTAACAATATTATGAGAAGGAAAGTTGCTACTCACCATATAGCGAAGATGCTGAGTTGCAGATAGGCACAACAAAAAGATTTTCACACTTAAAGTTTTTGGCCAATGGCCTTTGTGAACAATAGACACACACATGCACACACACACTCATGCAAGCACAACTCACACACACGACTGCAGTCTTAGGCAACTGAAACCACACTATGAGAAGCAGCACAAGTGCATGATGGGAGTGGTAGGGAGAGGTAGGGAGGTGGGGAGGGGGGGGGGGGGAGTAGCAGACAAGGAGAGAAATAAATAAAAAAAGTAATAATTGTAATCCTACCTGTGGACAAAGGCTCCACCACTGTTGTTCTGAACAGCAAGGATTACGTGACAGAAGGAGTGTGCCAGCCATCACATACTTCCACCTACTAACCTTGCCACAGTGACCTCATTCCAGTAATCCAGCAGGATCTCCAGTCACTACTCAAATCCTAAGGCCATCCCAGAATCTCTCCTTGGAGTCCATCTCTCTACTCATCCCTACCACTCCCCGCACTCCTACCTTCTACATGTTTCCTAAAGGCCATGAACCTAACCACCCAGAACACCTCATTGTGGCCAGTTACAGTGCCCCCACTGAGAGAATCTCTGCTCTCATAGACCAACACCTTCAACCTATTACCAGGAACCTACCCTCCTATAGAAAAAATACCAACCGTTTCCTCCACTGACTCCCCACAGTTCCCGTCCCTTTACCACACGGTGCCATGCTCATCACTATTGGTGCTACATCCCTGTACACTAACATTCCTAATGCCCAGGGCCTTACCACTAATGAACACTACCTTTCCCAATGCCCAATGGATTCCAAACCAACGACCTCCTTCCTAGTCGCCACGACCAACTATATCCTCACCCACAATTACTTCTCCTTTGAAGGCATTACCTACAAACAAATCCAGGGTATGACTATGGGCACCCACATCGCACCATCCTATGCCAATGTATTCGTGGGCCATCTAGAGGAATCCTTCCTAAACACCCCAAATCCCAAACCCGTCACCTGGTTCAGATTCATTGATGACATCTTTGCTACCTGAATTGAAGGTGAGGATACTCTATCCACATTCCTCCAGAACCTCAAAAACTTCTCCCCCTTTGCTTCACGTGGTCCTACTCAACCCAGCAAGCCACCCTCCTAGATGTTGACCTCCACCTCAAAGATGGCTACATCAGTACCTCCGTCCATATCAAACCTACTACCTACCAGCAATACCTCCACTTTGACAGCTGTCACCCATTCCATACCAATTAGTCCCACCCATTGTCATCACATCTGCAGTGACAAGCAGTCCCTCTCAAAATATACTGAGGGTCTAACTGAAGCATTCACTGACTGTAATTATCCTCCCAACCTTGTACAAAAACAAATCTCCCATGCCTGATCTTTCCAGTCTCCCACCAACTCCCACCATCTGGCCACAGAGGAGCATTCCCCTTGTAACTCAGTACCACCCAGGACTGGAGCAACTGAATTACATTCTCCACCAGGGGTTTGATTACTTCTCGCTATGCCCTGAAATGAGAAATGTCCTGCCCACTATCCTTCCCACCATTACCACAGTGGTATCCCACTGTCCACCGAACCAACACAATATACTTGTCCATCCTTACACAGCCCCTGCTCCCAATCCCTTACCTCATGGCTCATACCCCTGTAATAGACCAAGATGCAAGACCTGTCTCATACATCCTCCCACCGCCACCTTCTCCAGTTTGGCCACTAACATCACCTGTCCCACATGAAAGGCAGGGCTACCTGTGAAATCAGTCATGTGGTCTACAAGCTAAGCTGCAGCCACTGTGCTGCATTCTATGTAGCCCTGACAACCAACGAACTGTCTGTTCACATGAATGGCCACTGACAAACTGTGGCCAAGAAACAAGTGTACCATCGTATTGCTGGACATGCTGCCAAAACATATTATCCTTCATTTCTATGATTGCTTCACAGCCTGTGCCATCTGGATCCTTCCCACCAACACCAGATTTTCTGAATTGGACAGGTGGGAACTTTCCCTGCAATACGTCCTATGCTCTCATAACCCTCCTGGCCTCAACTTTCGTGAGTCACTGACCTCACCCATCCAGCCCCTTCCCTACTCCCATTCCAGCGCTACACAGCCGACATTCCACCAACACACCCAATCTTTTTTTTTTAATTTTTTATCTTTAATTTATTTTATTTTATTATTTTTATTATTTATTTCTCTCCCCCCTCCCAACCTATCCCCTGCCCCCCCCCCCCCCCCCCCCCTGACCTGCAGCACTTCACTGTCCACCATCCCCACCATACTATCTCTCCCCCTCTGCACCCCAGTCTCCTCCTTTCCCCCACCCAGTCACCACTCGCATCATGCACTGGTGCTGCTGCTCACAGTGTGGTTTCAGTTGCCTCAGACTGCAGTCGCGTGTGTGAGCTGGATTTGTGTGAGTGTGTGTGTGTGCATATTTCTGTCTATTGTTGACAAAGGCCATTGGCCGAAAACCTTAAGTATGAAAATCTTTTTGTTGTGCCTATCTGCAATTCAGCATCTCCACTATATGGTGAGTAACAACTTTCCTTCTCATAATATTGTTTCATTAATGTCACGCAGAATAATGATCTGTCAACCTAGAGAATAAAGGTGAAAAGTTTTTGAAATTTGTTTGTGACCAGATTGATGATAACAGATAAATGTGCATTCCAGAATAAGTTAGGTGTGGTTAGTCAAATTTTATCTTGAAATTGGAGGAATGAAGTGAAAGAAGATCTAAGCAGGAAGTGTTATTTTGACAGTAAAGTATTTTATGTTCCTTCCATAATAAGCTGAAGGAGATATCAAGGTGGTAAGGTAATGACCATGGTTCTCTCTTCTAATCATCAATACTTTTATTACACAACAAAGGTACAGGTTGAAGACTAGGCAGGAACAGAGGTCCCAGAAGTATACAAAACAAAGATCAACTCGAAGACATAATACACATATGATGTTCTGGCCTATCGATCTGTGGATCGACGCCACATATCTTTCACAACTGAAAGCCAACAATGACTGTAGCTAACAGCCAGAGAGATAACAGAAAGGTACTGAGAGTGGCGTGAACTCAGTCCAGCCCTCTCAGACAAAACTGAGCGGGAAAGTCATGTGGATGACGAGTGTCATCCATGTGAGCAACAGAGGGTTAAAGACGAGCTATGGCAAGCTGCACTCTTCACTGATATTAGATCAGTATTTGGCTTTATTCTTCCAGCTGCAAGTAGTTTTAAGCAGGTTGCTAAAAGCCTATTTTAATGGCAGCTAATAACTCACCTATCAAAACTTCTGGTAAAAATGTTAACTCTGACCTTCGAGAATAATTTTTGGCCTACTTGGACTTTTGTTGTTTAAAAAGTTTCTGGACTATTTTTAGTGCTGATTTCTTGCGTTATTTTTCACTGGTACCAGATTTGGTGAATATGTGTCTTATGAAAGGACCTTCATGCGCTCAATTTCCTAGCACACTGGGCTGTCATTGGGGTGATGTACACACCATGGACTGTGCGAAGATTTCCAGACAAACCACGTCTCCTTCTATGGTATAATGCATCTCAGAGCTGCACTTGTCCACATGTGGAATGCATATGCACATGTTACACAAGAAGACATCATTTTCTTGTGTGTGCATTGTGGTGCAAATTACAGAACTGAATACACGGTGCTTCACACTTAGGGATGAAGTTGAGGAATGTTCAGAAATATGATATGAAGAAAATGATGGAATGACCTATCTACAAGAGAAAAATCAGCGCTTGCAGAAAACAGACAGAAACTGGGGAATCTGTGGGGATTACATAGCTTTGGACTCTCGTACAGTCCTCGATAGGTGCCCTGGCCCTAATGTATCTGGTTTTACGAATAACCTGTTGGGTCACACATTTTTACTGTTCTTTTACAGATTCTTATTGCTCCAAAAGACAAAATGAACACTGCTATTACTACATGTTTTGAGTTATTCAAACAAATGTTATGCCTTTTGGACTTCTTAATGCACCCCAAAATGGCGGTAGTTCATGCAGAAGTACTTTAGGGTTTTCCAATTGTTTCTTGTTGTGTTGATGATATATTAATTTTTGTCTGCTACACATGAGGGCCTTTTGAAACATTTACATGCAATGCTCCAAAAGTTGGAGGACTGCGATATCATGATTAATGTTGACAAGTGTATTTTCATGAAGAAAGAGGATCCTTTCTTGGCCTAGAATGTGTCTAACAAAAGCATTTCTCCTATGCCTGATCAGGTTTCTGATGTTTGGAATATATCATTCCCTGTGACTTTCAAAGGACTATGCTGTTGTGGTCTTCAGTCCAAAGACTCGTTTGCTGCAGCTTTCCATGCTGATCTATCCTGTGTGAACCTCTTCATCTCCAAATAACTACTGTAGCCTACATACTTCTGAATCTGATTACTGTATTCATCTCTTGCTCTTGGTCTCCCTCTATGATTTATACCCCCCCCCCCCCCCGCCCCACACACACACACACACACACACACAGTTCCTTCCAATACTAAGTTGGTGATCACTTGATGCCTCAGAATGTGTCCAATCAATCAACTCCTCTTTTGGTCAAGTTGTGCCACATATTTCTTTTCTCCCCATGTCCATTCATTTCCTCTTCAGTGTTTATGTAATATACCCATCTAATCTTCAGCATTCTTCTGTAGTACCACATTTTGAAAGCTTCTATTCTCTTTTTGTCTCAACTGTTTATCATCTATGTTTCACTTGCACACATGGTTACACTCCATACAAAAACCTTCAGATGTTAACAAATTTCTCCTCGTCAGAAATGCTTTTCTTGCCATTGCCAGTCTACATTTTATATTGACTGTACTTTGGCCATCATCAATTATTTTGCTGCTCAAAGAGCAAAACTCATCTACTACTTTAAGTGTCTTGTTTCCTACTCTAATTCCCTTGGCATTACCTGATTTAATTTGACTTCATTCCATTATTCTTGTTTTCTTTTGCTGCTGTCATCTTATATCCTCCTTTCAAGATAATGTCCATTTTGTTCAACTGCTCTTCCAAGTCCTTTGCTGACAGAATTACAATGTCATCAACAAACCCCAATGTTTTTATTTCTTCTCCCTGGAGTTTAATTCCTACTCCAAATTTTTCTTTGGTTTCCTTTTCTGCTTGCTCATTGTACAGGTTGAATAACACTGGGGACAGGTTACAACCCTGTCTCACTCCCTCTCAACCAGTGCTTCCTTTTCACTACCCTCAATCCCTATAACTGCCATCTGGCTTCTGTACAAGATGTAAATAACATTTCGCTCCCTGTATTTTATACCCGCCACACTCAGAATTTCAGGCTATTCCACTCAACATTGTTAAAAGGTTTCTCTAGGTCTACAAATGCTATAAACATTGGTTTGCCTTTCCTCAACCCATCTTCAAAGAGTCATAGCATCAGTATTGTTTTGTGTGTTCCTACATTTCTCTTAAATCCAAATTGATCTTCACTAAGGTCAGTTTCTACCAGATTTCTCATTCTTCTCCAAAGAATTCATGTTAGTTTTTTGTAACCATGACTTATTAAACTCATAGTTTGGTAATATTCACACCTGTCAGTTCCTGCTTTCTTTGGAATGGGAATTACTACATTCTTCTTGAAGTCTGTCCCATACATCTTGCTCACCAGAAGGAAGAGTTTACCCCTCCCTAGTGATATATGCTTCTAAGACCTTACATTTGCGCTCTAGCCACCCCTGCTTAGCCATTTTGCTCTGTCAATATCATTTTTTAGATGTTTGTACTTCCTTTTGCCTGCTTTGTTTACAGCATTTTTGTTTTCTCTCCTGACATCAATTAAATTCAATATGTCTTGTGTTACCCAAGGATTTGTACTAGCTTTTATCTTTTTACCTACTGGAGTCCCTGCTGCCTTCACTATTTCATCTCTGAAAGCTACCCATTCTTCTTCTACTGTATTCCTTTCCCCTGTTCTTGTCAATCATTCCCTAATGCTCCCTCCAAAACACTCAACAACCTCTGGTTCTTTTAGTTTATCCAGGCTCCACCTCCTTAATTTCCTACCTTTTTGCAGTTACTTCAGTTTTAAGCTGCAGTCCATTACCAATAAATTGTGGTCAGCATCCACATCTGCCACTGGAAATGTCTTACAATTTAAAATGTCTTATCATTACATAATCATTTTGAAACCTGCTGGAGTTCCTAGGTCCCTTCCACATTACATCCTTCTTTCAGTATTCTTAAACCAAGTGTTAGTGATGATTAGATTATGATCTGTGCACAATTCTATGAGGCAGCTTCCTTTTGCTTTCCTTTCCTCCAGTACATATTCACTTAATATTTTTCCTTCTGCTCCTTTTCCTACTATTGAGGTCCAGTTCCTCACAACTATTAAATTTTCATTTCTCTTAACCTGAATAATTTCTTTTATCTGATCATACATTTCTTCAATGTCTCTGTCATCTGCGCAGCTAGTTGGCATGTAAACTTGTACTATTGCTGTGGGTATGGACTTTGTGTTTATCTTGGAAACAATAATGCATTCATTATGCTGTTCATAGTAGCTTACGTGCATTCATATTTTCTTACTCATCATTAAACCTAACTCTGCATTATTCCTATTTGATTTTGTATTTTTAACCATGTATTTATATGGCCAGAAGTCCTGCTGCCAAACTTCACTATTTCCTCCTATATCCAACTTTAATCTATCCATCTCCTTGTTTTAAGTTTTTAACCTGCCTTCCTGATTAAGGGATCTGACATTCCATGCTCCGATCCATAGAATGCCAGTTTTCTTCACCTGATAATGACATCATACTGAGTACTCCCTGCCTGGAGATCAGTATGGGGGACTATTTTACCTCCAGAATATGTTACCTAAGAAGATGCCATCATCATCATCATTTAACAATACAGTAGATCTGCGTGCCCTCAGGAAAAAGTACAGCTATAGTATCCTCTTTCGTTTAGCCATTTGCAGTACCAGCACAGGAAGGTTGTTTTGTTACAAGACCAGATCAGTCAATCACCCAGACTGTTGTTCCTGCAACTACTGAAAAGGCTGCTGCCTCTCTTCATCAACCACACACTTATCTGGTCTCTCAACAGTTACCCTCCTGTTGTGATTGCACCTACAATATGAACATCTGTATTGCTGAGGTACGTGAGCCTTCCTACCAACGGTAAGATCCATGGTTCATGGTGGGCTGGTGTTTCTTAGGCATGTTAAAGTATTATCACAAACACCTTCCCATGTTGTCTGAAGTACAAGAACCTCCTAAAAAGAAAGAACACATTTGGTGACAGAAGGATTTCTTGGAATGATAGTGCTGTTAAGTCTTTTGAGGGCTTAAAATCAGAACTTGCTCAAGCTTCTTTGCTGGCTCATCATGGTGCTTACACTCCCATTGATCTTTTTGTTGACACTAGTCAAGTAGCTGTGGGTGTTTTATTGCAACAATATACTCTGCAAGCATGGCAACCTCTTGCTTTCTTCCCTAAAAATGTTTCAAAACAGCAACAATTTTGGACTGCTTCTGCCAGACAGTTGCTAGCCATTTTTCTTGCTATAAACCATTTTCAACCTTGGCTTGAAGGCCAGGCTTTCACTATATATAATGACAACAAAGCATTAACTAGCATTTTCAAAAATGTCACACTGCTAAATTCTCCATCACAGGTATGCCAGACTGATTTTATACCTCAATTTTCTATAGATGTTCAGCATCTTTCCGGGCAGGACAATGTGGTGGCAGACTACATGTCTCAAAACTGTGCGGTGATTACTGTTATTGACAGGGTAAAATTAACAGCAGATCAGGACACAGACCCACTCACCCTCAATATTAGCTGCATCCAGAATCAATGGGTTTACATCTGAAACACTTGTCCCTGGTGGTTCCAGAAATGGTATCTGGTGTGACACTCCTTGACTAAAAGTCCATACATTTATCCATGAAAAGTGGCACTGAATTGTTTTTTATTCATTTCATTGTTTGGCATGTAACACTATCATAGCAGTCAGGGAAACGAATGTTCAAAATATGATGTGCCGCAACATGTACATGGGGATGCACAGTGATGCTACACTATGCAACTTGCTTATCTCGCGTCTCATAGATGTTGCCCCACTTGGTTTCTTCTCTGTTGGTTGTCAGCTCTAACACTTGTGCCATAAACAGCAAATAATAACATAACCAGTGGGTAGGTTTAAATGCTATGCATAATTAGAATAGTAAAATGTCAATATGACAACTAATTTTATTTTATTTCACCAAAGACAAAATTAGTAAAACGATTTCTAGGGCCACTCTATCGTTAATATTCTGGTCATTAATTATTAGTTGCTGAGCACTGCAAAAGACACAAGAATGTTTCACCCTGTCTTAGAACCAACATCAGATTGCAAAAATATGTTGAAACCACCTGGCAGATTAAAACTGTGTGCTGGACCGAGACTCGAACTCTAAAGGCAAAGGTCCTGAGTTCGAGTCTCGGTCCGGCACACAGTTTTAATCTGCCAGGAAGTTTCATATCAGTGCACACTCTGCTGCAGGGTGAAAATCTCATTCCAAAAATATATTGCCTGAGGCAGTTTCAACAATTAATTGCATCTTTAATGGAATAGCACTTCACACACTAATTTGTGCCTTCTCTTTCAGTGACTAGTCCATCCTTTCCATCAATTAACACTGACAGTAATCAAAATTTGTAATTAGCCTTTCCTGATGAATTGAATAACTCTGAAATTATTATTAACAAGTTTTCAATGCAAGTAACATCATTAGCATGATTGGAGATTATATTAATATTTAAACTGTAAATAAAAATAATAAAAGATTCACTTCTTGGCACCCAGCATGGTAGATGCTCCAGTACGAAACAACTTTTGCTCATCTGGTCATTCTCATGCTTTGTGACCATCTGGCACATTGTTCAATGGGTCTACCATGTGGTACTACCCACTCGTAAGTCTCATGTAACAAACTCATTCTATATTTTGCATTAAAACCTAGCAACAAAAATGTAATAACCATGGGCAGTGAAGTAGCATAAATGCCAATATACCCAAATATGAATGCTTTTTAAGATTATCTGATTTTGAAAAAAAAAAAAAAAAAAACTGGAAAATTTTTAGAATAAGAAAGAACTCCAATCTTATTGGGATACTGAGTGCACTGTTATGTCAAATTTCCCTACTATGTTGTCATTCCAATATTTCAAATTTCCTTTAATTCTTAAGATGTTATCCCTACTGTCAGAATACAATAACGTCTGTATAATTATTCAAATAAAAATCAGGCTCCTCCAAATTTACTATATTTACAAAATTTTTTCAGTATATACCTTCTTTTAAAAATGCATTTCAATAATAAATTCATTCATCTTTTTAACGATTATGCCGCTTTACTTGTTTTCTGTCACCATTTGTGGAATTACATGCTGATCTGCCAGTTGCAGGTGTCATACTGCTGTTGTTGGCATCCTCCCTCTATTTCCTTTGTACATTTAGATACATGCAACATAATTAGATAATACAAACATTAGACACATACAATATTACAGTCTTCCTGAAAAACCAAAATTACAAAATATGAATTACATGAATGGACAATAGTCTAAAAGTGATAACTGAAGTGTTGATTATAAAGTATTCATTTTCATGTCATAAGCAATTAGGTCCTAAGTTTGTTTATAAACATTAAGTGACCTCTTATGACCCACTGCACATCTGCCAGCAATGTGTCATTCACTCACTGCTCTGTCAAATTTTGCTGCGAAAAATTTGCCGCAGCACATATATTTTACTGGAGCCAACAACAATGTCTTGTTCATCTACTGCTCTATCATGAGCTGTGACAATAACCTTGCTGTAGCAGCTGGAGGCTGAGAATTCACTGGCCTGGATGCATTAACCATATCTTCAGCACCACTATTATGTGCTCAGTTGATTAACAGTCTGTAATGGAACACCATTTTCTATCATAATCTCTTTTTTTTTTTATAGAAGTAACTGATACCAGGATTAATCCCAAATCTGGTATAGGTGAACATTCTTGGCTGTTTCACTAAAAGATTTTCATATGATTTTGTATATGATGTATTATATATCAGGCTAAAATGTATAAAAAGAAATTAATTTTTTAGAATCGATACAGCTAAAATTATTCTTCTTTCAGAAATATTTGCAATTACAAAATATCTAGCATACTTAAAATTCATATTATTAATTGCGCAATCTGATGCTAATTATTAAATTTATTTCTGGATTCATCTCTAAAATAATGATATATTTTAGCAAAGATTCTTTTTTTGTCAAGAAAGTTTGTAAACTCTTTGGAATATTGTGAGTACCGCAGAATGTAAGTAGTAGTGGGCATGCTTCTGATGGAAACAGACATATTTATAATTTTCGAAAATAACAATGTGAATTTGTGTTCTGAAGTGGAAATCATAAAGTTGGTGTGATGTAGAAGAATGGGATAAAATAAAGGAAAGTCATAGCAACAGAAAGAATTTCATCAATGACTCAGTTCAACAGGAACCCAAAAATCAGAAGTCCAGCCTCAAGAACATACCCCAAGACCGGAGAACTGCAATCAATAACAAGAGAAAATGAAGATAAGTAAAATCTTGTCTTTCGTATATCTTACACCTCTCGAAGCTTTTGAAACTAATGAAGACACTAAGAAAAATTTAATGGTGATGTGCAGAAGGGTAAGATTGTAAGTGTGGGCATCAGCTGTGACCAGATGACTTATAATGAAGTCTTGTCTGTTGCAGAAGAAGAAAGGACAGTGATTTGTTTCATTTCCAGTTTTTATATACATAGGTAAACTCCAATGGCTTGACGAAAGAATACCCGAGGATTGCCCAACAAAGTCATATCAGCAGTGACGAGATACTATCAACAATGACAAACCACATCAATTGAAGGAGAACTTTACCATGATGAGAAGGGATATCAATAAGAGAAAAAAGATAAGTACAAAGACGAGCGTAGTGGTTATGAAATAAAAGATGTTGAACCTAGCCTAGACATATTTGAACCAAGTGAAAGTGTAGTCAGCAAAGAAACAGTTAAAACTGAAATTTTGCAGTTGATTTTGCCAAAATTAAGTGCCTTTAATGGTCAGCTAACAGAAATAAAAACAGATAACAATAGCAAATTTAATGCAGTTAATAATCAGTTAAAGGAAAAATTTACTTTGCTTCAAGGAGAAATAAATGATCTGAAAACTGGAAACAATGGTAAAATGGGCAGGGTACAATATCAAATAGACCAACACAGTAATTAGGTTTCAGAACTAAGAAATGGGTTGTCAGAGGGATTAAAAAGTGTGAATGAAAAAGTCAATGTCTTAGAAAATAAATTTATTGTTTTGGAAAATGAGTTAGTTGCCCAAACTGCAAATCAGGAGGAGAATGTTAATGACATCAGAGTTCAACAGAAGGCTGTAGAGGAAAAAATAGAACAGAACTTAAGCAGTTTAGATCAAACAATTTTAAATGTTGAAAACAGTATGCTAACTAATGTAAATGTTCTAGATCAAAAAATTTCAGTAGTTCAGGAAAATTGTATTCACAAAAATCTTTATTCAAGCAATACTTTCCAATCAAAAGTTTTCCGCCTGGAAATCTACATGTAGTGGTTTTTTTGCACCACTGTAGAGATAGTTTTGTGTTGGGCATGAGTGATGATCAAAAAAATAAATTTGTTAAAAGATATTTTGAAGGCAAAGCTCTGTTTTGGATAAATCTAAATTTCAGTCAGTGGGAAATATACCAAAGTTTCAAAAAAAAGTTATTTAAATAAATTTTGGTCAGAAGCTGAACAACGGAGAATTAAAAGCGAATTTCTGAATGGTCCAAATTATAGTAATAGGGATGGTGCTCTGAAAGAGTTTTGTGAGAATAAACTTTAGAAAATAACACATCTTGACAAACCATTTGATGAAATGACATTGACTGATAGACTAAAAAGGAGACTACCAGAAAGACTGCAGTGGGATTTAGTACACGTACCTGATGATTGCCTTGAACAATTTTTATAATATGTTGACTTGCTGGACAGGGCAGTAGAAAGAAGCATGTACCATAATCATTGAAATGATAGAGATCTCAATGTTAATACCTATAGAAACAGAGATAGTGGTAACTTCTGTTGTTGTTGTGGTTGGTTAGTTGTTTCGGGGAAGGAGACCAGACAGCGAGGTCATCGGTCGCATCGGATTAAGGAAGGATGGGGAAGGAAATCGGCCATGCCCTTTGAAAGGAACCGTCCCGGCATTTGCTTGGAGCGATTTAGGGAAATCACGGAAAACCTAAATCAGGATGCCCGGACGCGGGATTGAACCTTCGTCCTCCCGAATGCGAGTCCAGTGTCTAACCACTGCGCCACCTCGCTCGGTGTTGTTGTTGTGGTCTTCAGTCCCAAGACTGGTTAGATGCAGCTCTCCATATTACTCTATCCTGTGCAAGCTTCTTCATCTCCCAATACGTACTGCAGCCTACATCCTTCTGAATCTGTTTAGTGTATTCATCTCTTGGTCTCCCTATATGATTTTTACCCTCTACGCTGCCCTCAAATACTAAATTGGTGATCCCTTGATGCCTCAGAACATGTCCTACCAACTGATCCCTTCTTCTTGTCAAGTTGTGCCACAAACTCCTCTTCTCCCCAATCCTATTCAATACCTCCTCATTAGTTATGTGATCTACCCATTTAATCTTCAGCATTCTTCTGTAGCACCACATTTCAAAATCTTCTATTCTCTTCTTGTCCAAACTATTTATCGTCCACGTCTCACTTCCATACATGGCTACACTCCATACAAATACTTTCAGAAACGACTTCCTGACACTTAAATCTACACTCGATGTTAACAAATTTCTCTTCTTCACAAACGCTTTCCTTGCCATTGCCAGTCTACATTTTATATTGGGGTCAAAATGGCAATACAGACATAAATTTTGAACGTCACCAGAATAGAAATAATGGGGATAACCATGGGCAATTTAATAGGGGAAACAATCATAGAGGTAACTATTCAGGAAACAGCAGTCCACCTCAATGAAAGTCCACACTTTTGGGGTGAAGAAAAAAAACAACTACAGAACACCCAATTTACACTCACAATTAGACAATAATAACTGTTTTAATAATGTGGCACAGGTAGCTGATGTTGGACAGAAGGAACATCAGATTTCTCATTTATGTTTTGATCAAAAGTTTTGGAATGCTATGTTTAATTATAGTTATGTGGATACTAATCCAGAACGTGAGAGTAATGAGATTTTGATGTAGTATTGTGATGAAGCAAGCTGGGATAATTTTAATTCTCCTCTTGTTTTGTCGTCTGCCTCCTTAAAATTAATTTTTTCATTTTGAACTAGTTAACATTAACAAATGTGGATATAATCTGCATTTTCACAAAAGGGAAAGATTGGCCACGAGTTTTAAAGCATGTTGCACCAGATCTAATTTTGTGCTTAGTTTTATGTATGTAATTGATTTTACAATTTATTTTGACTATTCCTAGTCAATACTTTCATTATAGGGTGAAATAAGTAATTGTTTCATAACTTAATTT
Organism: Schistocerca piceifrons; assembly: GCF_021461385.2. Lineage (NCBI taxonomy): Eukaryota > Metazoa > Arthropoda > Insecta > Orthoptera > Acrididae > Schistocerca > Schistocerca piceifrons. Next base: position 828,206 of record NW_025729183.1, read on the forward strand.
CTATTGTTGATGTTTCTTAAAGTATCTATTTGGCTCTATTCAAAAACATGCTAGCAAAGCCAGCCCTTAATTAATCCCAAAGTAATTAACAGTTTTGTCAAAAGTATTGTCCACGGCTGCGTTTTACACGAGGGACCTGTGTTGGTTACAACAACAACAACGTATCAACTTAACAGTGCAATAAGTGTTACACTATTAGCGTGTGTGTTAAAACAGTGACAGTGTCTGCTCCATATGTACCGTTTTATACTTCAAGAACTGTGAAGTATGTGGTTAGGCTTTTACTGCTTGTAAAGCAGTGAACTGTTGTAGCAGTATGTGGGGGGTTCACCTGCTGACTATTAATGAGGCTTATAGAAAGTTAGAACAATAGTGCACTGGTATAATTAACTGTGTATTATTGGGGGCTTGAGAAAAATGAAAGTAAAAGACTAAATTGCAACTGTGCATCTGTCAGCTACGTCATTTACAAAAGACAGTACTGCTTGTCCACCCCCTATTTTTTCAGCCAGTACGTTGACACCGAGGACAACAAATGAAGAAACAAAGGAGGAGAACCACTACATTTGGTGTCCCGGGTGAGGATTATTGTACATAGCCACAATAAAAGAAGGCCTCATGAACTTCGAAAAGTGAAATCAACAGCAGTTTACAGATACTTGAGAACCAAATAGATCAAATTAAAAATGATTTTGAAATGGAGGTAGAAACCAAATGTGCAGTAGTGGTAGAGGAAAACCTGGTAAAAATAAAAAAAAAATATAGATTCAAAATTGGCTGAAATTGAGAAAAAGATGGAAGAGGTACAAAATCAAAAGCATACAGTATATAGAGTCCCAAACAATTCTTCTTTTGTTAGTTGTAAGGTATTTAATAATTTTGAATGATATGGGGAAGTGCATCCACTGGATTTCATTAGGGAATATAACAATTTGCCTGATATGTGGAATGACAAAGAGAAAATGTCATTGTGAGAGGATTTTTGAAGGGGGATGCTTATGGATGGGCAGCTCAGGTAACTGATAGTTGTACTTCGTGGCAAAGCTTTGAGAAAGTATTTTAGATGAATATTGGTCCAAAGATAAACAGCAGAGAATTTTGAGTGAATTTTGAGGAGGAGAGAGATTTGACTCTAGGAAGGGTACTGTGAAAGGTTTCTGTCAGCTTTGGCTAAACAAACTGAAATATTTGGACAAAGAGCTAGGTAGTGAATCAATAATTATGGGTTTAGAAACTAAATTGCCTCAGAAAGTTAGAGAATTACTTGTACCTACCCCTAGGGGTAATATTAGTGATTTCTTGAATTACATTGATAAGTGGAGAGGGTAAAGCCCTCAGTGGAAGATCATAGGAGGAATTTTGATGACAATACTAAATCAGGGAGAGAATTTCAGGTAAATAGGATGAAAAGTAGAAATTCAAGGAATGGCTGGGTGGAGGATAGCCAGAATGCATATGGAAACGGTAGGCAAAATTCAAGTAAAAGAAATGGAGGAGATGACTTTAATTCTGGATCAAACCATTTAAACTAGATAATGCTCCAGTTTTGGCTCACACTCGAGCAGGCAGTGATGAAGAGCCACTTGTACATAAATGTGCTATAATCACAGGTAAGGTTAAAGTAAATGATAGTAGTAAGACAAGTGTAATTTCTAATTCTAGTGAGATGTCGGACGATGGTGAATGTAGCAGTGGTTATCCTGTAAAAAGAGAGGAGGAAGTTGCTACAATAAAATTAAAAGATGAAACATTGTGTGTTGCTATTGCTCAGGATGTCCATAGTTTCAAAATGGATGTCAAATTTTAAGAGAACATAAGGAATTCAGGTGTTTTGCTTTGTGGTCTAATAACAAGGATCAACTAATTAGCCAAATATTTGAGAACAGTGAAAGTGACAGTGGGTCTGATTCTGACAGTGGTGGTAATGATGATAGCAGATATGAATCCAGTACTGATGAGGACGAGGTATTTGAATTTATAATTGATAATGATGACCTTGTGGTAAGTAAAGAAAGAATAAAGGAGGATAATATTAGGCCTAATGAAGAGTTACAGTTTGACTGTGGTAATGAGGAGGATGACCATGCTATCTGTCATTTGAATGTATCTGATAATCATTTTGGTAAGCAGGATGATAGTTTTTTCTGGGAAAGTATTAATGAGGATTTGTTGTATGAAGAAGATCACATGCTAAGTAAAAAGGAAGTGTGGCACCCTTTAATAACAGCAAATGCGCAAATTATACATGTTAAGTTTTTACTGGATAGTGGTAGTGATTTGAATGGTATTTTAATGGCATTTTTTGAATATATTAAGAACACATAGGGTATAGTAGTGATGTTTCTGGAATAAAAATTATTGGTGCTAGTGGTAAGCTCTCAAAGAGTGTGAAACAAGAGGTACTATTAACTGTGGAATTGGCAGGACAGCTGTTGGAGTGCAATTTCTTGGTAATTCAAAATCTTATCATTGATGTAATATTTGGGGCTAATTTCTTGTGCAAATGGTGTGTAAATACTGATTTTGCTAGTGGTAAGTTTAGTTTTCAGTGCAACGAAAGTAGGTATGAGGTATCATTTTTGGGAGGTATGGGCAAGTGTGTGCAAACTGAATTAGATTTGCCATTAAGAGTTTTGAGCACTCAGCATGTTACTGAGGAAGAAGAGAAGGAGAGAGTAAGGTTGGAAATAATAAAGAGAGTTGAGGTTATTGAAAGTATTACAAATATTCAAAGGGAGGAATTAAAAGGTATTCTCCTCAGCTACTTTAAAGCATTTTCAGACAGGCCAGGTTTGGTAAAAGATTTTGAGTGCAAATTAAAGTTTAAGGATCATGAACCATTTTTCAAGAAACCTTATATTATTCCATTTTCAAAAAAGGAAGCAGTGAGGAAAGAAATTCAAAAGATGGTCTCATGGGGTATTATTGAAAGGTCAACCAGAAGGTAAAGAAGAAGAACAGTGGTGTCAGGTTGGTTCTGGATGCCAGGAAGTTAAATGAAATTGTAACAGGAGAGAGTGACAGACCCACTAACATAGATGAAATTTTGTAAAATTCCATGGATGTAAATTTCTGACTATTTTTTATGTGACTTGTGGCTATTAGAATATCAGTTTCGCCAAGGAATCTAGGCCATGTACAGCATTTTTACATGAAGGTAAGTGCTACCAATACTGTGTGGTGCCATTTGGTCTGAACTTGTCTTTGTGTGTGTTTATTAGAGCTATTGACAAGGTGCTAGGTGAGATCTTAACCAATGAAATTGTAGGCGTAATTTCACTACATAAAGGAAAACGCTTGCGTGGATTTTATACTGTGAATAATCACTTTTATTGTACCACACAAACACAATCCAAACATACGTTTATGCAGGAAACGAACACTGGTTGTTTTCTCCAAGGAACCTCACTCGCAAAGAGAATGTTTCAGTGTCCTGTCGGCTATCAACTTGTCACTCCCACACAGACCTACCCCCCCCCCCCCCCCCCACCTCTCGGCCTGCCCGAGTGCGGATAGTGCGAGTGTGGGTGCTGATTCCACTGCTGCATCAGGTCCCCTGGTGTTGAGCTCCAGTGGGTCACAGCTGTCTGGCTCTGCGCTGCGGAAAGTGTGGGTTCATTGCGAGTTGTGTCTGAAGTTGTCTGTGAGATTGCAGTTGGTGCTGTCATTGTCCAAGTGGGTTTTACCCTCTCAATGGAAACCTTGGTTGACTTTCCCTAGAGGAGGATATCCATTGTGTGCGTGCCCCGCCCTAACACTTGGTATGGTCCTGTGTACGGTGGCTGTAACAAATGACATATCAGGTCTGTGCGGAGCATGATGTGGGAACAAGTATTGAGGGACTTCTGTATGAACACTAGGTGCGTGCCATGCTGAGACGTCAGGGCTGCACGTAGCATCTCTGCCTGCTTCCTCATTTGTTGCAAGAGGTGGGGTAGTTGTGTCTCATCTGGGAGAGGAACTGGTGCAAGGAATTCTACTGGAACACATAGTGGTTCTCCATATACCAACTCTGCCTAGGAACAACTGATGTCTGTTTTTAATGCGGTCCTTAACCCCAGGAAAACCAATGGCAACACTTGAGTCTATGAGTCCTCGTGGCACATCAGGGCAGCCTTTAAAGTCCGGTGCCACCTTTCCACCAAACTGTTGCTGGCTGGGTGGTAGCTAGTTGTAACTCTGCAGCTTCCAACGAAACCGGACAACAGTTGTTGGAACAGTGTTGACTCAAATTGGCGTCCTCGGTTGGTGATAACGAAAAATGGGCACCCAAAACGAGCTACCCAAGTTTCCAAGAACGCCCATGCAATAGTCTCTGCAGAAATATCCCTGATTGGTGTAGCCTCTGCCCCACCGAGTGCAATGATCCACTGCTGTAAACAAGTACCTGTAACCTTCCGAAGGGGGGAGGGGTCCAACCAAGTCAATGTGTACATGCCCAAAACGAGCTCTTGGGGTTGGGAATTGTCCAACTGGAGTGTGAACATGGCGTCCCACTTTGCTACGTTGACACTGATAGCAGCTGCGGGCCCACTCCCGTGTATCTTTCTTCATTGAAGGCCACACAAAACGGTCCATCACTAACTTCACTGAGGCGTTGGTTCCTGGGTGTGCCAGGTTGTGAATGCTGTCGAATACCTTTCGTCAGAACTGGGGGGTGATGTATGGGCGTGGTCTAACTGTGGAGGTGTCGCACCATACCTTAACTGGGCTGCAGGGGGCATCCACAAGTTGTAAACGTAGGCCATTGGACGGGTCCACCAACATGGACTGCAGCTGTGCATCTGAAGCCTGTGCCCTTGCCAGTTCAGAATAATCCAACATTGGATTTATCCCATTAACACACAAGAAACAGTCTGCCACAATGTTGTCAGCACCATGGATGTGACGCACGTCTATCGAAAACTGGCATATAAACTCGATGTGGCGGGCCTGGTGGGGGGAACATGAATCGCTGATTTTGTAGAAAGCTGCCACGAGAGGTTTATGGTCAGTGTATATGGTGAATTGCCTGCCCTCAACGAAAGGGCAGAAGTGGCTGAACTTTCATACATTGCGAGGAGTTCCCTGTTGTATGCACACCAACGAGTTTGACTCGTCTGTAGTTTTTGTGAGAAAAAGCTTAGTGGCTGCCAATGACCCTTCACTCTCTGGTGCAGTGCTGCACCGATTGCAACTTGGCTTCCATCCACTACTAGGATAGCTGAGCTCCTGGTGCAGGGTGTGCAAGCCCCACTGTGTTGTGAAGGCTGTTTTGCAGTGCCTTGAAAGCAGAGTCCATCTCAGGTGTCCATGGGAGTGGGCGCTTGCCAATTTTGTTGTGTCCGGCCAAGGCACTGTTCAGTGGCGTCTGGATTGCTGCTGTTTCAGGGAGGTGGTGGTGATAGAAATTTATCATTCCTAGGAATCGTCAGAGATCGTGGTAGTTTTGAGGCCGTGGTAGGGTATGCAACAACTCCAGCTTCTCTGGCAGTGCGAAAATGCCCTGAGCTAACACTTTATAAACCAGGAAGGTCACCACGGGATCCCCAAACACGAGCTTGTCCTTGTTAAGTGTTATTCCATGAGCACTAAGCCTGCTTTGAATCTCGTTTACGTATTTCTGATGGTCAGAAACATTCCCCGAAAACACCAGAATATCGTCTAAATAGGCGAAACAATATGGTAGCCCTCTTAGCACACTGTCTAGAAACCATTGCCACGTTTGGGCAGCATTTCTCAGCCCGAATGGCATCACCAAAAATTCAAACAGCCCGAATGGGGTTGTCACTGTAGTCTTTGGTATGCCCTGCTCTGCCATTTGGATCTGATTATAAGCCTTACGGCAATCTAAAACACTGAATATGGTCGCCCCAGCCAGTGAATGGGTGAAATCCTGTATACGTGACACAGGGTATCTGTCCGGAACAGTTCGGGCATTCAATGCTTGATAATCACCACACGGGCGCCATGACCCGTTCTTTTTATGGGAAAGGTGCAGAGGAGAGGACCACGGACTGTTGGAGGGCTGTATAGTTCCTTCTTGTAGAATCTCATTGAAGATGGTCTTGGTTTCCCGCAAGCGATCAGGTGCAAGCCTGCGAACACATGAGGAGACTGGTGGGCCTGTAGTTGTACGGATGTGGTGCACCGTCTCATGCTTTGCCCTGCTCTTTCTTGTTCCACGTTGTGGCTTGGGTGTTGCCTTTGCGGTTGAAACAGCAGGAGCCTGTTGTTGTGTCGTCAACTGTTTTGATGTCATTTGAGCCATTTGCAGGTCAGATTCCTTCGTCGCTATGGTGTCCTCCCAGGTGGGTGCACTGAGGTTATCTACCCTTGGGCATGCACGAGAGGTCGGACGTCCTTGTATTCCTGGGATAATCCATCCATTGGCAGAATGGACGAGTTCTGACTTGTGTAAATCCATGGACAATGCATGTTTTGCCAGGAAATCAGCACCTAGTATAGGTTGGTCGATATCGGCCATAATGAAGGTCCAGTTGAATTTTTCTGGTAGCCCAATGTACACTGCCAGTGTTTTCTGTCCATATGTGTGGATGACTGAATCGTTGACTGCTTTCAAAGTGGTCTCTTCAGCACGTTTGTCCAAAGGGGAGAAATTTACAGGCAGAGTGCTGACATCTGAGCCAGTGTCAACCAAAAACATCCATCCTGTAGATCGATCAGGAACGAAAAGTCTTTGTGAAGCTGCATACCTTACAGCTGCGGAAGAAGACGATCCGCATAACGTGGGCTCGTGCTGAAACGGGGTTGTTCTCCTCCCATGCGTCTGTGAGTTTAGGCGCAGTTGCTTGTTGTCACAGTCAGCTGCACCTAAAGCAGGCCGTGGGATGCGTTTGGGTGTGAGCACGGTGCCTTACACTTCGTAGCTTGCGCGCCAAAATGCTGGTGGAACCAGCAATAACCAGTGCCATTGTTTGCGTGATGTGGTGGGCGCATCAGCTAGCGACGACACGTGTGTGTGTCAGCCGCCGCAACATCACGTTGCTGTAGCCACTGCAGCTGGGTGGTCAGCTGATCGATGGCAGCACTGTGGCGCGCGAGTCGAGCAGGGAGTGCGCTCTATTGGCCACTTGCAGCAACTCACTTAATGGCCAGCCCTCGTAAGCAATTGAGGTTAAGCCCACCTGCAGAGGTAACTGCTGTTGCCAGATGTGCACAAGTAATGTGTCTGAGAACATATAAGGGTCCACCATAGCACGTAAATGCCAGTAAAAGTCTGAAGGTGACCTGTCACCGTGTTTCTCATGGTACAGGAGCTGTGTTATCCGCTGGTCCACAGGTTTTGTGCAACGCAAAATTAACGCCGTCTTGAGGGTGGCGTAGGCTTGTTGTGGTGGGGGTTGCGTAATTGTATCCCATACCACTGACGACGCACGTTGGTCCAGGTTGCATATCACTAGTGAGAACTATTCGAAATCATTGACTATTTATTGCTGCACGAAAATGTTCTGCATAATAGTGAACCAGATTTATGGATGTTTGGGAACGAAAGGTGGGGGCCTAATTTGTAACCGCGACGCGGGTGGGCCACAATAACTGGCGAACGGAAAGTGTGAAACTCGTGGGAGCGGCACCGATGCAGGTGATGAAAACACGAGCACATTTGGTCTGATATTGGCGTGTCCTGCGGGTTGGTTGTGCGAGGCAATATCCTGTGGCAGTGGCACGTGAACTGCCGGCACATGCGGCGCGGTCGGAAATGTAACGTCGTGGACGACGTCGGTATGAGATGTAGGAATCTGTGGCACTATGAACTGAGGGTATTGCTGCATTGTGTCGAGCTCCTCCTTGATATTCTGGATGATGCCGTTGTTGTCGCGGAAGAGGTTCTGTGCAGACGACATGTCGATACGAGACGTCGCAGAAAATATCTAAAAAATCTTGTCAACTGTCACACTGCTTAGTTACAGGGTCACCACTTATGTGGGCGTAATTTCACTACATAAAAGTAAACACTTGCGTGGATTTTATACTGTGAATAATCAATTTTATTGTACCGCACAAACACAATCCAAACATATGTTAACATGGGAAACAAACACTGGTTGTTTCCTCCAAAGAACCTCACTCGCAAAGAGAATGTTTCAGTGTCCTGCTGACTATCGACTTGTCACTCCCACAAAATCATGATATATGTAGATGATATCGTAGCAGCACATGCAGAATGGGTCGAGCACCGTAAGATTCTGAATGAAGTACTAAGAGCTATGTATAGAGGAGGTATGAAACTAAAATTAAGTAAATCTGAATTCATAATGAAGGAAATTTAATTTTTGGGGCACAGGATTAACAAGGAAGGTATACAGCCTGATCCAGAAAAGCTTGCTGCTATTGCAGTTTTCCCGGCCCCCAAAGAACAAGAAGGATCTTAAAGCTATGTTTGGCTTGTACCAAAAGTTGGTATCAGATCAGTCATTTAACCATCCTTGCCTTGGCAATTTGTTGAAAAGGAATGTTGTGTGGAATTGGGCAGAAGAGAGAGAAGAGGCATTTCAGAGTTTGAAAAAAGAATTAGTAAATAGTAACATGTTAGGACATCCAAATTTTTCACTGCCTTTCTGTATGAGTACTGATGCAAGTTTTTGTGGTTTGGGGGTACAAATTTTCTGATTAATACCTAATGAGATGAGGTTGAACACAAAACTATTGCTTTTGCTAGTAGAACATTACAGCCACATCAAAAGAACTATTACATTTCAGAATTAGAGGCTTTGGCAATTATTTTTGGATTTCAAAAGTTTGAGTACTATTTGCTTGGACATAAGACCATAGTGTATACAGATCATAAGGCTTTGAATTAACTTCAGAAGTGTAGGCTGAAACACACCAGGTTAACTAGGTGGGCTTTGTATTTGCAACAATTTGATTTGGTGGTAAGGTATGGAAAAGGAAAAGACAATATTATGGCTGTTGCATTATCTAGGGTGCCAGCAGGGAAGAAGGATACCAACAGTAGTGAAAACCATGAAGAACAAGTAAGGTTGTTTATTTGCAGGGAGTGAAGGATGAGAAGCTCATTAGGTGGATTTGCAAGCAAATGAGAAGGGAGCAGAATGAGGATAAAAATTAAGGGTGGTTAAGCAGTATAATTCAGACAACATGCCAAATGTGAAACAGTACTATACTATATATAAAGGGTTGTTGTTTAGGAGGAAAAATTTGAATGATCAAGACTGCAAGTTATGCTTTCCTGACCAACATGTTGATAAATTTATTGACTACCTGCATGAGAGTTATGGACATTATGGGACCAGGAAAATAGTAGCTAAGATACGGGACACAATAATATTTAACAACCTGTGCAGAAAGGTTAAGCAGAGACTAGAATGGTGTGATAAATGTCAGAGAGTAACGACAACTGGTGTGTCATCAAAAGGCTTAATGTATTCTGTCCTTCCTAGTGAGCCTAAGGAGGATATAGCAGTTGACCTTCTAGGAGCATTGCCTGTATCTACAGGAGGTTGTAAATATATTTTTGTTGTTTTGGACACATTCTCAAAATATGTAAAACTGTATCCAATTAAGAAGGCAAATACTAGTACTATAACTGAGAAGTTGACATCTGATTACTGTTGAAATGTACGGGTACCAAAGTCACTTTTGTCTGACAATGGTCCATAATTTGTTTCAGAGAGGTTTGAACACTGTATGGCAATACACAAGGTAAAACACAAAGATTTCTACCTATTTTCCACAAGGTAACATGAATGAAAGGGTTATGAATGAGAGTAATATACTGTGCAGAACTTATTGTAGTAAGAAACACACTGCCTGGGCAGTGTCATATTCAACATTTTGGAAACACTATCAACAACTTATGAAATGAATCAACAGGATATGCTCTATGTGAGTGTATGTTCAACAACAGATCCAGTAACATCATCAGAGAAGAAGTGGATTTCCCTCAGGTAAGTGAAGCAGCACATGACGAAAAGATCAGATTGGCTAAGGAAATAATGAAAAGGAAAGCAGCAGGAAGGAATAGAAGGCATGACAAAGGAGTGAGTCCAACTTGTTTCAGAGTAGGTGACCTTGTCCTCGTCAAAACCAAAGAAAAATCTACTAAAGTAAATGTGTATCATGGTCCTTCCGGAGTGGTATGCATTGCCCATGACAACTCTTATGAATTGACCTACACAAAGAGTAACAGGACTTTTGGGTTAAAGAATATTATTGACCTGAAACCCTATGTATCACCAATTAGATGTATGGGTATTGATACACAGCAGTTTGAAACGTTTCTGAGTTTGGGCAGTATGGATTTTGTTAGGAGAATGGTGTGTGCATTGAACTAGAAGTAAGACCTATGAGCAAGTAGGGGGTTCAACATTCTGTATTGGATTCATTACATGGCGATAATGCTTACCCCAGTTCTCTGTCTCATTTTTCATGTTTCCTGAGGCAATCAAACTCTTCTCCTATCCTATTTGTAGTTAATAAGTAAATCACAACCATTCTATCTTTGACTTTCAAGTAATTTTGTGCAGTGTTACTGATAAGTGATGCAATCATAAGGGGATGGGAGAAAGTAAAATGGTACAATGGTTAAAGTATTTATGTCAAACAAAGAGGTAAGGTAAACTGAAACTGAAAGGCGTCAGCATATGTGAAGGATAATTAACATCTAAAGTAATCAACTCATGTGTGAAATCAGTGTGATTTGGTGCAGCAACAGAGACAATATGCAATACCATCCATCTTGGATGCCAGGTCTTAATATTAATTGTGGTATAATACAAGTGTTTGTGTTCAATGCCATCAGTATATTGAGGTAACATTCTACCCACAGAAGTGTGTCATGGTAAAGCCCTTTCTAAAATTAAGGAATTCCAACTTTAGACACTGGTACCTGGAGTAATGTGAGTGGAATGTACTATCAAGACTTGTATGTATATCACCCTTCAGGCTAGAATACGGTGAAATAACAGTTTGTCTACGTGATTATTTTGTCTGATCAGTAATGAGAGTTAAGTTTACCTTGGCATAAGAATCTATTACTGTGGAGTATTTTCCAGTAGAATCAATTTTGCACTGGATAAGCAGAGCAGCTGTTTATTTATTAGAGAATGAAACAATAATGAAATAATAAAATAATGAATAATGTCAGGATCTTAATGGTTAGGGAGCCTGTCTTTGTAGTAGGGATACTTTTTCAGAATGCACTACACTAGCTAATGAGGTAAGAAAGGTAGGTAAAGTAATGTACTGACATATGATTGAGGATTGAGTAATGAAAAAGTTGACTGCATACAAACAAAAGTGGTGTATCTGTATTGAGGATCTAAATTTTGAACTAGGCAACCTTGGGTACTGTGTAAATTGTGCAATTCATGACACTACAGCTGGAATGAGAGATTAACAGATACAGTGATTTTTTTCATGATGTGTAATGCTGCATCATTGGAGCTACAGGTTATCTGAAAACTTCCATTTGTGTTCTGAGGAATTATGAGCTTCAAGTGGTAATGCTGGAATGAAGAACAATAAGTTTTCTGGTTAACTGATAACTGTGGTGCTAGACCAATGTGAATATTTCTGACAGGTCAGCTATTTTGTAGGTAACATTTTTTTGTGAGAATTTAATTTACTGTTGCAATGAGAGTTGTACTCAGAGGGGAGAAATAGGGCAATGATTTGGTACTACTTCCGTCCCCTTAATCTTGATTTGAATAGTAAGTAAGTTATGCAATGGTGACTATTCTTTTTTTGTAAAGTAATGATTAGTAAATCTATACTACTGTACATCTTGAGTTTTCGCTATTTTGCAAATGGAAAAAGAGGCCGAAATTTTTCAAGTTTAACCTGTTTCAGGCAGTTATGACTTACAGTAATGTTTGGTAATGTGATGTGCACTTGATTTGAAAGTTTTTCTAGTTGGCACCTTTCATACTATGGTCAAATTTAGTCCTAATTATTGTAATGTTATGAGAACTATGTATTTATTTATGATGTAATGACTATCATTTGCCATTAGTGTTAAACAATTTTTTCTGACTTAAGTCAGAGGTAAAAGTAAGTGTACTGAAATAGGGCATTTTGTCTAATTTTTTCATTTACTGTGGTGGAGGAGAACCACCATGAAGAGAACTGATCACAGTGCATTCCTAACTAACTGCCACTTTGACCCGTTGAAGGCATGGGCAGCTCGGTGAGAAAATGTGAAAAAGCTCATTAAAAGTGTGAAAGTGATAGTTAAAAATTCTATACCTTGAGCAAGTGTAATTTAATTTTTTTGCTACTCATGAGGATTAATTTTTTGTTAAGCAAGACAGGACTTGTATAAGATGTATCTTTAAATGTAATCTTTGTGTACCCAAAAATGACATCATTTATGATGAAGATGCATAAATGTTGTTAAAAGTAATAACTTCTAGATATTTTGTGATATTGCACAATAATACATGGTGTTGTGACGCGCCGATCATTCAAAGTGCCACTGCGCAATTACGCGCGTCCTCTACATGCGGCGCTGTCTGCCAGCCATGCAGCAGCTGTGCCGCCTAAGCAGCCAGCTGCCCAGTGTCTGCTAGACGTGGATGGAGTGCAGATTTGACTGTTACCATGTACACATGCCTTACGTGGTCTACTCGCTCTGTGACTCACATGTATTGTGTCGTATTTTGAAATACAAGTGTTCAACTTGACATTATAACAATTGGCGACGAGGTAGTGGATTTTTCCTTTTCATCATTGACCCACAAGTTCCCATGGCTACTTTAGTGCAACTATTGCAAGGTCTCATTGAACAGCAAATGCTTCTCATGTCAGCGATTCGCGATTTTGTCGTGGTATCCAATGCAGGGCATTTCTCGTCATTGTCTATACCTCCTTTTCCTCCTTACGACGAGACGGCGGAAGACTGGTCTGATTACGAAATACGTCTTTGACAGCACTTCTTGGCATTTCATGTCACGGATGAACAAACATTTAAGTCTCTGTTCCTTTCATGGATTTCACCTCAAATGTATCAACTGTTGTTGCAACTGGCTCCTTTGAAAGATCCAGCGTCTTTGTCTTTTGCTGAAATGTACTCACTTCTGTCCGTATATTTTCATAAGCAAACACATGTGGTAGCCTCTCGTGTTGCCTTTTATCATTGTCAAAAACAACTGAATCAATCCTATCGCACCTGGACTGCTGAACTTCACAGCCTCAGTAGAAAGTATTAGTTTGTTACTGACATACACAGAGAATCCTTTGCCGATTCCATGGTACGGGATGCTATTATCCGGTCAATGCCCGCCAAATAAGTGAGGCAATGTGCCCTTCAGTTGGCAAATCCGACTCTCGATGAAGTTCTATCCATCATGCAGTCTTTTGAAATTTCTCGTGCCGCTGGAGCGCAAATAGAGGCATGGGGTGACATTGGGGAAATACAACCTCTGTGCGCTGTTGACAAAGCGTGTGGCATGTGACGTGGCCACAGTATGCTCCCGAGCACAGCCCCGGTCTAACCGTAAACAAACCTCTAAGAAACTGCAGCAAAATCCCCGGCAACTTCCTTCATGTCCGCGGTGTTTTACGAAACATTTACGGGAGGATTGTCCCCAATGTTGGGCCATGTGTCACAAATGAAAAAAAAAAAAAAAAAAAGGGAGGGGGGTTGTGTCATCCGTTTGCAAATCCAACTGCATACATGATGTTCATGAACATGATGCTGATTCTGATTCTGTGTTGTCTGTCAATTGTACTACTTCTGTTTCAGGGAAGTTATTCCTCATGGTCCAAATACTCGGTCGAGATGTTCGCATGCAGGCGGATACTGGTTCTGCTGCCACTATCATCAATTCTCAGATGTATCTTCAGTTGGGTTCTCCAACCCTATCACCTGTCACTAGGCAATTATGGACGTTCTATACACAGAATATTTCTCTCTTGGGACAATTTGATGTTGAGGTATCTTACAAATCCGTCGTTCGCACTGTTCCCATATTTGTGGTAGACCATAGTAACGGGGAAAATCTTTTTGGTTTTGATGCCTTTCGCGTTTTTGGGTTCTCTATAGGTGGCTCTGTCAATATCATCTCTGATGCCATTCCTTATGCTCAACTGGATTCCTTGTCGACGACATTTTCATCCCTTTTTTCTCCTGGGTTAGGCTGTGCAAACGATTTTGAAGCTCATATCACTCTCAAACCCAGCGCTTGGCCTAAGTTTTTTCAGGCTCAGCCCATTCCTGTGGCCATTTGTGATCAGGTAAAATGGGAGCTGGATCGTCTCACTGCTTCTGGGGTCTTGCTTCCTGTCACTTCAAGTGAATGGTCCTTTCCTGTCGTCGTTGCTAAGCCAAATGGTGATCATCTCTGTGGCGATTTCAAAGCCACTGTAAATGCTCAATGCCTCATCGACACTTACCCTATGCCCCAACCTGAAGAACTGTTCACTAAACTTGCTGGAGGCCAGTATTTTTCTAAAATTGACCTGTCAGAAGCTTATCATCAACTTCCTCTCGACGCTGCTTCCCAGCAGTTTCTGGTCCTTAACACACCTTTCGGCCTCTATCAATACCAGCGATTACCATTCGGGGTTGCTAGCGCCCCTGCTCTCTTTCAGCGATTCTTGGAACAATTATTGCTCCCTGTCCCTGGGTATATCAATTACATGGATGACATTGTTGTCACTGGCTCCACCACTGAAGAACATCTTCAGAATCTCCGTACACTTTTTCATGTCTTACAGACTGCTGATCTTAAGTGTAATCTTCAGAAATCACAATTTTTTCAGGCATCTATCATGTACTTGGGGTTCCAACTCTCTCGGGATGGTATTCGTCCACTTCAGCAAACTCTCACCGCGATCGATGCCCTTCCTCGCACTACATCTGTTAAGGAACTACAGGCCTTCTCGGGCAAAATAGCATACTATCACAGGTTTTTACCGTCTGCGGCTTCAGTGTCTCAGCCATTGCATTGCCTGTTGCATAAAAACGTGCCTTTTCACTGGTCTGCGTCATGCGAAGCGGCTTTCCAAAAATTGAAGACTATGCTGAAACAGGCCCCGTGCCTGGCTATTTATCAACCTGGCCAACATCTCGTTCTTGCCATGGACTCCTCTCAATACGGGGTTGGTGCAGTCCTTGCGCACCGTTTTCTGACAGTTCTGAATAACCCATTGCTTACACCTCCAAAACGCTCATGGATGCCAAACGAAAATATTCTCAAATTGAAAAAGAAGCTTTGGCCATTATTTATGCTCTTCATAAGTTTGGTGTTTTTCTTTATGGATCCAAATTTCATCTTGTTACAGACCACAAACCACTTGTGTCCTTGTTTCATCCATCAACGTCGCTTCCCGACAAGGCTGCCCACCACCTCCAGCATTGGACTCTTTACTTGTCTCGTTTCAATTATGAGATTCATTTCCGGCCGACGGCTCAAGATGCAAATGCTGATGCACTGTCTCGCCTTCCCATGGGTCCTGATCTGGCATTCTATAGGGACGAACTTTTGTGTTTCCACCTGGATGTTGCCGAGCAGCGGGTTGTGGACAGGTTCCCCATCACCGGGGACCAGCTGGCGGCTGCTACGGATTCTGACCCAACCCTCTCCCAGGTTTTACGCTGTATACAGAAGGGTTTGCCAGATCATCCATCTGCTAAGACATCTGATCCGTTGCAGAACTACTACACTTTGCGCTACCGCCTCACAGCTGGGATGGTGTTATCCTCCTTTCCACCGACAATGCGTCGAAATAGCACACATGGTCACTGCCTGTGGCCCTTGTGCGTCACAGGCCGCTGCACTGAAGTCATCTTTGTCACCGTGACCTTCGCCTGAGAAGTCCTGGGAGAGCATTTATGCTGACTTCGCGGGACCTTTTTTAGGTACTATTTGGCTTCTCATAATTGACGCCTACTCTAACTTTCCTTTCATTGTCCGTTGCACATCGCCTACCACCGCGGCAACCACAAGTGCTCTCGCCAGCATTTTTTCTTTGGAAGGCCTCCCCTCTACTCTTGTTACTGATAATGGTCCGCAATTTGCCTCTTGCAAATTTTTGTGCTCATCACGGCGTCATGCATGTCACGGCCCCTCCGTTCCATCCACAATGTAATGGTGAGGCTGAACAACTGGTTCGCACATTTAAGGCTCAGATGAGGAAACTCCTGACTTCTTCTGCTGCTGATGATGCACTTCTCCAATTTCTGGCTTCTTACCATTTCACCCCCATGGGCGACCACAGCCCGGCTGAGCTCTTACATGGCTGACAGCGCCGTGCACTACTCCATCTTCTGCGGCCTTCCAATTCACTGCCGCAGGTGCCTTCGCTTGGCCGATTCACCAGCGGCAACCTTGTATGGGTATGGAGATATGGCAGGCAGCCAAAGTGGAGTCCGGTCCGCATCTTACGACACCATGGCCGATGCCTGTATGAAATCCAGACAGACACGGTTGTTGCAGTGCATCATTCGGACCAGCTTCGGCCTCGGGTGCAGGCAACGCCTGTTCCGGAGGCCACTACACCACCTTTGGCTCTACCTGATGCTCAGGATCTTAGCACCTCTCGTTACTCACAGCGCATCCCTCTCACCGTCATCATGGTGCCAGCACAAGAACGGATGCCACCAAGAGACATGCCCATGCAGGAACCAGATGACCATCATCTGTCGGAGCAACTCTACTTGCCTCCTTCTCCTATGGATGCTTTGCCCATGTCTCCTGTTATATCAATCGGACTTGCCGCAATGTGCAGATTGGTGCACGGGGCCCCAGCAGATTCGACCTCTACGTCTCCTGTCATCTCGACCCGTTATCATCGGGGACACTTCCGTCCGTACGGGAAGCCGCCTCTTTGAAACTTCACAGCCAATCAAACAACGCCTATGGATGATAGCCATCTACAGGCCACCTCCATCAAGACCAGTGCAAAAATTTCAAAGGGGTTAAAAGTGTTGTGACGTGCCGATCATTCAAAGTGCCGCCGCAATTACGCGCATCCTCTACATGTGGCGCTGTCTGCCAGCCATGCAGCAGCCATGCCACCTAAGCGGCCAGCCGGCCAGCGTCTGCTAGACTTGGATGGAGAGCAGATTTGACCATTACCATGTACACATGCCTTACATGGTCTACTCGCTCTGTGACTTACATGTATTGTGTCGCCTTTTGAAATATAAGTGTTCGACTTGACGTTATAACACATGGTATGAAATTATTTTGTATGAAGATTTTCGTATGACCAGTTCACATAAGTATAAATTTGAAAAAACATATGTACTGTAGTTTTTATAAGATTTCTTATGTAATTTTTGTGGGTGTAGATTTTAAACCCAATTGCTGGTGTCTCTTGAATTGTCCAGTTAGCTATTTGCAATATCTATCTGACCAACCCAATGAGGGGGGGGGGGGGGGGGTGAGGGGATGAAGCAAAGTGGGATAATTTTAATTCCCCTCTTGTTTTGTCATCTGCTTCCATAAAATTCATTTTTTCATTTTGAACTAATTAGCATTAACATACATGGATATAATCTGCATTTTCATAAAAGGGAAAGATTGGCCACAAGTTTTAAAGAATATAGCACCAGATCTAATTTTGTGGTTAGTTTTATGTATGTAATTGATTTTCCAATTTATTTTCACTATTTCTAGTTAATAGTTTCATTATAGGGTGAAATCAATAATTGTTTTGTATCTTAAATTCTATTGTTGATGTTTCTTAAAGTATCTATTTGGCTCAATTCAAAAACATGCTAGCAAAGTCAGCCCTTAATTAATTCCAAAGTAATTAACAGTTTTGTCAAAAGTATTGTTTGCATGTGTTGATTTCATTATTTAAACAAATAATTTGGCCTAACCCCTGTAGTAGAGGAAACCGTTAAAAGGAACGAATTTTTCGATGTGTTCAGTTAATTTAATGAGCTAAGTTTTAATTGTTATTCCTGTAAATTAAACATCGAACAATGTGATGTTTCAGTACCTATTATTGTAAAGATATCTAAGGGCCCAATTTTTGGTCATAACACAGTCAGTCCACAGCCGAGTTTCACACGAGGGACCTGTGTCGGTTACAACGACAACAATTTATTAACTTAACAGTGTAATAAGTGTTACACTATAGGCCGTGTGTTAAGACAGTGACGGTTTCTGCTCCATACATACCTTTCTATTCTTCAAGAATTGTGAAGTATGTGGTAGGCTTTTACTGCTTGTAGATGTTCACCAGTGAACTACTGTAGCAGTATGTGGATGGTTCACCTGCTAACTATTAATGAGGCTTATAGAAAGTTAGAACAATAGTGCACTGGCCATAGTCAACTGTGTATTATTGGGGGGCTGTGAAAAGTGAAGGTAAGAGACTGAACGCAACTGTGCATCTGTCAGCTACACTATTTACAGAAGACAGTACTGCATGCCCACTCCGTATTTTTTCAGCCTGTACGCCAACACAGAACAACAAACGAAGAAGCAAAGGAGGTGAACCACTACAGTATGTACTAATGATTTCTTCTCTTGGTCAGAATACAGTGTTGTTGATGTATGTAAATCATGTGGTTGCTGTATTGGATCTGAATTAGGTGGTATTTTTCATGTACATGTGAATGAGAGGTGTGAAATGACTGAGGTTGGTAAGCCTGAGATGGGTAGCTTATTGCAGATGAACGTAGGTGAGGTGTGAGATTTTGATGGTAATGAGACTTGTGTTGTTAATGATATTGTTGATGAAGTAATTTTGGAAGAATATGGTGATGGTGATGGTATCAGGTTTTTCTGGAGTTTTAGAATAATGAAGTTTAAGAGTGATTTGTGAATACAGGTAAAGATAAGTGATGTTTATGATGAGATAAGTGAGAGTCATGGAATACCAGTCCAGTCAAAGCAGTTGTTCATTAATGTCATGCAGAGTAATGATCCAAACAGTAAAGGTGAGTTATCTGTAAGCTTAGGAAATAAAGGTAAAAACCTTTTGAAATTTGTTTCAGATCAGATTGATGATAACATAAATAAATGTGCATTCTGGAATAAGTTTGCTGTGGTTAGTCAAAATTTGTATTCAAATTGGTGGAATGAAGTGAAGGAAAATCTAAGTAGGAAATATAATTTTGACATTGTTACTTCTGTAATAAGTGATGTTAGTTGTGTTATGGAACCCATTCAGTGTATTCAATCTTTACCTGACAACATGAGTAACCAAAGTAATGCTATGATAACAGTAAAGTCGAAAAAACCCTGCAAAAACAGTGTGAAAGTAGCATTTGATGGAACTGAAAGTAATCTTTTACATGGAGTGTCACAACAGAGATGATCCTCCAGATTATGGATGAACTTACATTAAGATTAAGATTGATCAATGAGGAAGGAATTGTTTGATTGATACAGGTAGCCCAATTTGTGATCTATCTGAACAATTTAGAGAAGAGATTCGGTATAGTAAGAATTTTGTCGAAATGTTCATTGCACTTTTGAAGATCAGAGCAGATACTGGTAGGCAAAGCAAGTATGTAAAATGTCAAGTACTGTTAACATTTAGTATAGAGGACAAAGCCTATGAACATGAATGCATAATGATCCTTAGTCTAGATGAAAATATTCACTATGTTTGTAGATATATAAGACTATATAATTGTGTTCTGTTTACCATGAATGTAGTTTGTAAGATCATGTAGTTTCTAAAGTTCTATATTATCTAGTGGCAGAGTTTAAATCTATTTGCAGATTCATAGGACTATATAATTGTATTTTGTTTGTCTGGAATTTAGAACACAAGGTGAAGTAAATTTTAAAGTTCTATCGTATCTACTGACTGAGTTAAAAACCTATGATACATTATATAATTGGGTTTTGTAGTAGATTTGTGCTTTAGAATATGATACAAATACGCCATGAGACGAAATGAGTGGATCTTTTTAGAATATTGAAATGGGTCAATATTCATAATTTGTACTGTAAAAGTTAGGAATAGTGTCGTAGCATTTCTGTGTGTAATACATTAGTCCATTTTTTATTTCATTTAACTCTGTTTATTAATGTTTCATGTGTGAACACTTTTTCATCACACCTGACATAAATCCCACATAACTGACTTTGAAAAATATTTAAGGAGAATGTAACAATCCTGAGAAGGAAAGTTGCTACTCACCATATAGCAGAGATGCTGAGTCATGATAGGCACAATAAAAAGATTCACACAAAGCTTTCGGCCATTAAGGCCTTTGTCAGCAGTAGACACACATACACTCACATAAACGCAACTTGCACACACGTCTGCTGTCTCAGAGCTGAGACCACACTCCAGGACAGTGTATCTCGTGTGATGTGAAGAAGGTACTGAACAGCATATTTTAGTACACAAAACAATGTTTCAGGATTTGATGTGAACGCTAGACAGGAAGTTATCTATCTATTGCAGTGTGTGATGAGAGCTATAGGGAGGAAGTTGAAAGATGTGGGTGGATCCACTCCCCACACTACTGCATGGCTGTACCCTGCTGGACCAGTTGACTTACAATAAATCATAGGTGCTGGATGACATACTCAAGCATCTGTCAACTACATCTATGTTGTGCCTGATATTTGTGAATTGTTAGCCAAGACTGCTAAAGACAGTGTTGTTTAGTATAAATGCATGTTTTTTCAAGTAGGGGGACTGACTTTCTGATGCATTGTGTGACCTTAAATCAATTTTTTTTTTTATCAGTTGTAAATGAATCTTCTAGGTCTTTATGTAAGTAGGTTAGTTTGTATGGAAAGTTGGCAAATAGTGTGGAAGGCATTTACAAGTGTGTTACAAGTGTGGACAATATAACAAGATGTATACATGCCTGCTTTCATACACTGATTTCAGTCCTCAAACTACTGGACTGTATCATTGTTCGGAGTTAATTATGACTCTCTCTACCTTTACTTATCCTGAGTATTTCAGTATTACATCTGACCAGAACTTGAGTTGTGGAAGACTCATGCTTAACTCTGTTTTGGGTACCCCTGGTCATCACTGTGTGTGTGTGTGTGTGTGTGTGTGTGTGTGTAACATTTTTTATAGAAGTAGCTGATACCAGGATTAATACCAAATCTGGTATAGATGAACATGCTTGGCTGTTTCACTGAAAGAATTTCATATGACTTTTTATACAGTGTATTATATTTCAGGATAAAATGTATAAAAATAAATTAATTTGTTACAATCGATACTGCTAAAATTATTCTTCTTTCAGAAATATTCGAAAATATGAAATATTTGGCATAATTAAAATTCATACTATTAATTGCACAATCTAATGCTAATTATTAAATTTGTTTCTGGATTCATTTATAAAATAATGAT
The DNA here is from genome assembly GCF_021461385.2 of Schistocerca piceifrons. Taxonomy (NCBI): domain Eukaryota; kingdom Metazoa; phylum Arthropoda; class Insecta; order Orthoptera; family Acrididae; genus Schistocerca; species Schistocerca piceifrons. Next base: position 849,467 of record NW_025729183.1, read on the forward strand.
ATATTTTAGTGAAGATTCTTTTTTTTTTTTGTCAAGAAAGTTTGAAAACTCTTTGGAATATCATGAGTACTGCAGAACGTAGAGCTCCTTAAAGACTCTCCCAATAAGAAGTTATTTGAGTTAGTAACACTATCATTCAACTTAATTCCCACAGTAAAGTTCCCCACTAGGATAGCCACTTGCTCACAAACAGCCATTGATAATATCTTTATAGAAAAGTCCAATGAACAAAATTATATTACAAAACCAATAGTCAATGGCCTCTCAGACCATGACATGCAGTTCCTTCTGTTAAATGTTAATACTGAACAGGATATAAAATCTGTTAAATCTGAGCTGAAGAGTGTAATCAGTAAGCCAAAAATTGATTATTTTAGGACACTCCTCAGAGACATTCACTGGACTGATGTTTACAGTGCTCATGGCATGAATGAAAAATATAACATTTTTGCTAATAAAGTGCTTACCTTATTCGAACACTGCTTTCCCCCAAAACTTACCAAGGTTAGAGCAAAGTCTACAAAGAAGCTATGGATTACTTGAGGAATAGGGGTATCTTGTAAAACAAAAAGAAAACTGTATCTGTCAATCCGAAACATTTCCAATGTTGATGCTATAGCACATTATAAGAAATACTGCAAAATATTAAAGACTGTAATACGGATGTCAAAGCAAATATATTACAAGGAAAAGATAGTCATATCAGATAACAAAATAAAGACAATATGGGATATAGTGAAGGAGGAGACCGGTAGAACCAGACATGAAGAGGAACAAATAGCATTAAGAGTAAATGATACATTGGTGACAGATGTGTATAGTGTTGCAGAACTTTTTAACAAACATTTTATAACTGTTACTGAAAAGATGGGGTTGTCAAGTTCGGTAGATGCTGCTATGGATTACCTTAGACCAGACATTTCAAGTAACTTCCATAATATGAATTTGACCCTCACTACCCCAACAGAAATAATGTCCATCATAAAATTTTTAAAATCAAAAACATCTAGTGGGTATGATGAAATATCAACAAAGTTAATTAAAGAATGTGATTCTGAGCTAAGTAACATATTAAGCTATCTGTGTAGCCAGTCGTTTATCAGTGGAATATTTTCTGAATGGCTGAAATATGCTGAAGTTAAGCCACTGTTTAAGAAGCGAGATAAAGAAATAGCATCAAATTTCCATCCCATTTCACTGTTGCCAGCATTCTCAAAAATTTTTGAAAAAGTAATGTACAGTCGTCTTTATAACCATCTTATCTCAAATAACATACTGTCAAAGTCACAGTTTGGATTTCTAAAAGGTTCCGATATTGAGAAGGCTATCTACACTTACAGTGAAAATGTGCTTAATTCATTAGACAAAAAATTGCAGGCAACTGGTATATTTTGTGATCTGTCAAAGGCATTTGACTGTGTAAATCACAATATCCTTTTAAGTAAACTAGAATATTATAGTGTAACAGGAAATGCTGCAAAATGGTTCAAATCTTATATCTCTGGCAGGAAACAAAGGGTGTTATTAGGAAAGAGACATGTATCAAGCTATCAGGCATCATCCAACTGGGAACTAATTACATGTGGGGTCCCACAAGGTTCCATTTTGGGGCCCTCACTTTTTCTTGTGTATATCAATGACCTTTCATCAGTAACATTACCAGATGCCAAGTTTGTTTTGTTTGCCAATGATACAAACATTGCAATAAATACACTCCTGGAAATGGAAAAAAGAACACATTGACACCGGTGTGTCAGACCCACCATACTTGCTCCGGACACTGCGAGAGGGCTGTACAAGCAATGATCACACGCAGGGCACAGCGGACACACCAGGAACCGCGGTGTTGGCCGTCGAATGGTGCTAGCTGCGCAGCATTTGTGCACCGCCGCCGTCAGTGTCAGCCAGTTTGCCATGGCATACAGAGCTCCATCGCAGTCTTTAACACTGGTAGCATGCCGCGACAATGTGGACGTGAACCGTATGTGCAGTTGACGGACTTTGAGCGAGGGCATATAGTGTGCATGCGGGAGGCCGGGTGGACGTACCGCCGAATTGCTCAACACGTGGGGCGTGAGGTCTCCACAGTACATCGATGTTGTCGCCAGTGGTCGGCGGAAGGTGCACGTGCCCGTCGACCTGGGACTGGACCGCAGCGACGCACGGATGCACGCCAAGACCGTAGGATCCTACGCAGTGCCGTAGGGGACCGCACCGCCACTTCCCAGCAAATTATGGACACTGTTGCTCCTGGGGTATCGGCGAGGACCATTCGCAACCATCTCCATGAAGCTGGGCTACGGTCCCGCACACCGCTCACGCCCCAACATCGTGCAGCCCGCCTCCAGTGGTGTCGCGACAGGCGTGAATGGAGGGACGAATGGAAACGTGTCGTCTTCAGCGATGAGAGTCGCTTCTGCCTTGGTGCCAATGATGGTCGTATGCGTGCTTGGCGCCGTGCAGGTGAGCGCCACAATCAGGACTGCATACGGCCGAGGCACACAGGGCCAACACCCGGCATCATGGTGTGGGGAGCGATCTCCTACACTGGCCGTACACCACTGGTGATCGTCGAGGGGACACTGAATAGTGCACGGTACATCCAAACCATCATCGAACCCATCGTTCTACCATTCCTAGACCGGCAAGGGAACTTGCTGTTCCAACAGGACAATGCACGTCCGCATGTATCCCGTGCCACCCAACGTGCTCTAGAAGGTGTACGTCAACTACCCTGGCCAGCAAGATCTCCGGATCTGTCCCCCATTGAGCATGTTTGGGACTGGATGAAGCGTCGTCTCACGCGGTCTGCACGTCCAGCACGAACGCTGGTCCAACTGAGGCGCCAGGTGGAAATGGCATGGCAAGCCGTTCCACAGGACTACATCCAGCATCTCTACGATCATCTCCATGGGAGAATAACAGCCTGCATTGCTGCGAAAGGTGGATATACACTGTACTAGTGCCGACATTGTGCATGCTCTGTTGCCTGTGTCTATGTGCCTGTGGTTCTGTCAGTGTGATCATGTGATGTATCTGACCCCAGGAATGTGTCAATAAAGTTTCCCCTTCCTGGGACAATGAATTCACGGTGTTCTTATTTCAATTTCCAGGAGTGTAGAAAATCAAGTGTAGTCTTAGAAAGATCAGCCAATAAAATATTTGTGGACATTAATCACTGGTTCCTAGCCAATTCTTTGTCACTAAACTTTGAAAAAACACACTACATGCAGTTCAGAACTTGTAAGGGGTGTCCCAAGAGTATATGTCTAACATACGATGACAAGAAGATAGAAGAAGTGGACAATGTTAAATTCTTGGGATTACAGCTTGATAATAAATTCAACTGGGAGGAGCACACCACAGAACTGCTGAAGCGTACAGCACCGTAAGGCACCGGTAGCAATCTGATTATCCTTCGGACCCCAATGAACACACCGGACAAAATGAACACCTCGACGCTCTAAATTGGCACGCAGCTCATCATCAGATTGCAAAAGTAGGTCCCTGTGGAAAATAACACCCTGGATCATATTTAAACTCTTATGGGGTGTGATGGTAACATTAGCATCCCCCAACTTGTCACAAGCAAGTAACCTTCGTGACTGGGCAGAGGATGCCGTTTTTATCAATACTGACCCAGAGCGCATTTTGGACAAGCCCTCCACCTCTCCAGACTTTTCCTCTAAATGCTCTATGAATAATTGAGAATTGAGGCTTTGAATGACTCCCCATCAGCTGTCGTACAAAGTAGGAATCAGGGCGAATAACTGTCACTGCCATCCTGAGACTTACGCTCCTCCCACAACGTGGCCAGGGAGGGAAACGTTTATGGATTGTATTTCTGAGCATTAAAGTGAGCCCGAGAACGCTTAGAGACTGCCAGCGGCTTGCCATCAGCAAGAGATGATGTACCACGCTTCATTGCGGGTCACCCACCCTGACGCCACCCATTCCGACCAAGGGCCCTCACCACAGGCGCCACCCAGCTTCAGCAAGGGCCACCTGGCAGGATGGCCATTGCCGGGAGTCCCGATGCCCCAGGGAGATAGGCATCTACTCCTTGGCATATGTAGAGAGTTAATGGCACAGGCATCAGCAGAGCGATCCCTGTGTTGCCAGGGGGCTACAACCAACAGGGTACATGGCGGCCCCACCACAACGGACTGGCTACTGTGTTGTATATTAGGTGACATGTAGTCCATGGTCGTCATCAGTGCAGAAAGTGGCGCTGCACATTGCATGGCGAAAGTGCACGCAGGAGCGTTTCCATGCCCAAGAGACGGAGAGCGTGCAGGACTGCAATGCAATTACGAACAAACTGGTGAAAGGTCTCAACACATGGACACATTGCACCAAGTAAGCGCCCTTCCCCAATCCAATATAGTCCTGTAGCCCAGATATGTGATCTTGTCCAATTTGTTTTACTGATACGGTTAAATTTTGATCATTGTTGTTCAGTAAACAAACAGCAATATGCCAATCACATCTTCCTATATGTAGTTTCTCAAAGTATAGTTTATTTCTATGTGATATTTTGATATAAAGAGCTGAATGAGGGAGTAATTAATAGATCAAAGCAGTACTGAGATCTCCAAATTGTAAGACTGTTATAGATGCAAGTCACTGACTGTCAGAGTGTACCAAGTTAAATGTAGAACAAACTATTTGAAACAAATCACAAAGCTTTAGGTTAGTTTCAACTAATGTTTTTGAATGTAGTAGGTAGTCACAACTTTATGCTGTATTTTAATATATATAAATAGTGTAAGCAAGCAAACACTACAAATCATTTCCATTCCTCTTCCACTTGCACATAGAGTGTGGGAGGAAAAGATATCTATATGCCTTCATATGAGCCTTAATTTCTCATATCTTCTAAATTTTGTTAATAGTGCTCCACAAAAAGAACATTGCCTTCCCTCCACAGACTCTCATATGAGTTTGCCAAGCATTTTCATAATAATTGCATGTTATTTGAACCTACTAGTAAGCAGTCTAGCAGCCTGCCACTGAGTTGCTTCAGTGTGTTATTTTAATCTGACATGGTGGGAATCTCAAACACTTGTGCAGTACTCATGAATGGGTCACACAAGTATTCTACATAGGTGGTCTAAGTGAGCTTCCCTGATTTCTAATCTTCCAGAATTGCTAGCGTGGTAGCTCAGCATGTTCAGTCAGAGGGTTATCTGCCCTCTGTAATAAAAAAACTGAGTTAATCAATCAACAACAAACTTAAACAGATGTCTTACAATGTCCGCCCCGAGCAGATGCAATGAACAAAACGAAATTAGAAAAAAAAGAAGTATCCATCTTCCCAGAAGATGGAACTAATGGTCCTGAAAGCTAGAAATAGTTTTTTATTCAAATGCTGTTTTTCTTTCACACTTTATACAAAGCATTTCATAATTTTACAAAGAGTTCTGTCGGCCTTACATATAACAGTAATGTTAAAATTCTGTTTAATATGGACCTTAATGTTAACCAGCAGATGCAGCATTGAGTCAAATCATTACACTTAATTATAATTAATTATAGAAGGAGAGGCTAATAAAATAATTTTTTGCTTTGTATTTTTTAATATCTTAGGATTTACAGTTTTTTCCTGATTCCCATTAAAGACTTTTGTATCAGAATGTAAAATTCTGTTCTGAATTGTAGGCAGGGATGCATAGTCTACAGGACATTATTTTTACTTCCAGTATTTTGCAAGTTCATGTCACTGAACATAATAAAAATGCACCTATTATTAGCAACAAATACTATTAGGAAGTAAATATACTGACATGTAAGTGTAAGACTCCCAAGGACCCTGAAAATATGTCTGTAAGATGCTGAGGCATTGGTTAAATGTATACTGCTCCTATGTGCATTCTGTAATTAAATATGGCATAATCTTCTGGGGAAATATAACAATAAAAAATTAAACTTTTCAGGATGCAAAAGAGAATACTAAGAATTATTGAAGGGGTAAACAATACGAAATCATGCAGATCCATATTCAAAAAACTGTCAGTTCTTCCTCTTCCTTGCGTTTTTATCTAAGAAATATCAGTTTTCATCAAACAATATATCAATAGACACCCAGATATCTTATTAAAAATGAATATATACATGCACACAATACAAGGCAAAAATCTGACCTTCATATGAAACAGGTGAGAACATCATTGTGCCAAAAAGGCACACTACATACTGGGATAAAGATTTTCAATAATCTACCTAACCATATTAAGTCAATAAGTAAACTCTGTAGTTTTAAGGCTGAAGTAAAGGTATATTTAATTGATCATTGCTTTTACAGTCTGACAGAATATATAAAAGCCAAACAACAAAAATAAAGATGCATTATTAAAATTCTACTTTGTATGTTGCCTGTAATGTTTGTTGTATGTATTAATCTTTGCTAAATTACCTCAATATCTAGTCCTTAGGATTGCAATACAAACTGTATTTTATCTTGTAAATACCTAACCATGTCCACTATCCTTGTATATCTTCTATACATATAGGATTTGAAGGACTAAATAAATAAATAAATAAAAATTTTTGGGTGTGGGGAGCTGTTTTTTCTGGGGGTGGTCACTCAGTGTGTGTTTTGAAGGTTTTGGAGAGGCACAGGAAGAGGGAAATGATGGTATTAAGTGAGTAGTATATAGAGGAGGGGAGTACAACAGTTTACAATGCTTTTTCATCTTATAGGGGGTTGGGCCAGAGTGATTATGATCATTTAGTTGTCAACCATAGTTTAGAATTCAAGCATAATGAGACTGGGGCATGCACAAATACGATAGAGGGGTTTTGGGGGGCAGTCAAGTCAGTTATTTGGAGGGGGAAGAGGCGCTAATCTAACCTCCAAGTCTCATTTAGATGAATATCGTTGGTGAAAGAGTGTCCCTGGGGACTATTTCATTTTTGGCGTTTATTTAAGAGCTATTAGTAAAATGTATAGGCCGAAGGTGGTTGGTTAAGGATGTGTTGTGAGGGTGGGGGTCTGCAGCTCAGGCAGGAGGAGGGGGGGGAGTAATGTTTGTGGATGTAAGTGGGGGGGGGGATTCTTTTATGATTGTTGTTGATTATCTGTTTTGTTGCTGTTGTTTTTGAGTTGTAGTGTGTGATTGAGATTTGTATATTTTTTGGTTTTTATTTGTCGATGGATCTATGATTTTGGGAGGAGGGAGAAGGCTGGTTGGGTTGGTGGGGGGGGGGGGGGGGGCAGTTGGTAGGTTGCGGCTGGGTTGAGAATTTGTTTTGGTTGTGCTTCTTTTGTTGGTGTGTGTGTGTGGTAAGTAGTCGTTTTTTTGGGTGCATTTTTTGCATGTTATGATGTTTGGTGCAGTATTCTGTGTTGTTTGGTCAGTGGTATTTACGGCACGTGTTGGTGGTTGAATGTTTCGGTATTGGCACTTGGGGTTGATTTGTGTGTCTTTGGGGAAGTGCTAGATTTAAATTTTTTTGGCATCGTTAGTTGCTTTTGGGCTATACAGGCCATGGAAAGTGTCGTGTGTGAATAACCTCACATTAGCCTCAGGTAGGAAATATTGATGAGGCAATGACTGCCAACTGGCAAGAGAACACGACTAAATCACCAAGAATTAAATTTAATTACTCTTGGAACATTTGTTCAGAGTTTGCACCTTTTTGGTACAACCCAAAAAAGCGAGTACTGCATGCTTTGCACTTAGGAGATCTTTCTCACTGTACTCGCCCACAAACAGGACTGACAGCATACTTTTATTCAATCTGTCCTACAGAATTTTCTTTCTAAGCAGAGCAGCTAAGAGCTAATAATTGTCCATTCTAACATTGAAATTCTAATACTTACATCCTAAACCATTTACTCTGTAATGGTGCTTATGATTAATAATAAATGGTGAATTTGCTAGACACTGATTCAATTTATGAATTTTCTGAATGTTAGGCGAGACATTCATATGAATCCTTACCTGCTGTTTCAGCATCTTGTTTTAAAAACGCAAATTTCCCACAGTATTCCAGTTTTGCTGCATTTCTCTTCCTCTTTTTATCAAGTTTCATTGCGGTATACTTCAGTGACTAAAAATAAAGTTCACACACTCCATTACTTAACATCTCAACATGTTTAAATGAGAGTTACCTTTGAAGGAGCATTCCAGCAGCCACTAGACAGTACTAAGTTGCATACAACACAGCTGTGAAACTAAATCAGCCGTTTAAAATGTTCATGAGTACAAAACTACACGTGCAGCTTTTTGAGTACATACATCACAGTGTGGCACCAATGAGGTCGACACCAGCATCGATATGTGTTCGTCTTTGTACTCTGAGCATTGTCTTTGAGCTGTTCCGCCATGTTCAGTTCTTTGTGAGCCTTGCATGTGTTTAGGTGAATAAATGAACTACTACAAAATGGGTGTTGTTTTGTGTAACCAAACCGAACTTCTCCCTCAGTGGTGACCCTGAGCTGTAACGTCTTCCGTTTTCGCCATTTTACTGTCTCCACGACCTCCGCGTCGGTTATTTTCGCGTGTATTACATCAACACAGCATTCGAACGATGACTTCGGCACAGTGCCTAACGCCAGATTGTTTGATCGACATGCATCATGTTGCGGGCAATGTACACCCACCAGGACTGCAACACGATGCCTCTCACTCGACGATTACGCCAATTTCGCCAGCTGTTTTCGAGCCTGCAACAATAAGTGAGGTTAGGAGTGCTCATGACTCCGGCTATCAAACGCCTTTGTTCCCACCACATGTGCCCTCCCTCATCGACTGTGCAGTTACCTCTTATGGATCTCCGCGCAGTGCGGGAACAATGCCGATATCTGCAAATGCTTCGTTGGACAACCTACCACCGCCAGGACAATGATTTGCCACGCCGCAATCTGTGCAGGACCACGTGGACACCTGCCATGTGGCTGGAACTGCTTCATTCACAGGTCTACCTCCTCAGCATCCGACCACGCCCGCGCCTGCCTCAGTTCAGCATCAGCACAAGCCTTCCTACTTCGATGCCTCAGCCTGCAACAGGAACAATAACTTGTTATCTGTGCCTGACCTACACCTCCGTCCCACTGCTATGCCTCAGTGTTTTGTGCTGTGACATTCACCTTATCAGCACACCGTTTTGAGTGGAGTGACTATGAACAGTGAACATTTCACACATTCCGTCCCACGTTCGACATCATTTCCCACACTGTGCTTCCCACGCCTCCGCAGCCTCCCTGCAACACAGGTGCCTCCGGCTCTGATCATACATTGAGCTTTCCGTGGACTAACATGCGTTCTCAAACTTTAAACTTTTTCTCAGCTGTCGCCCCCGCACCAGCTCCAGTCGAGCTTCCACGACCGTTCTCGGCACATCTCGGTGCCTCATCCGCGTCGGCCTTCCACGACGCATAAACCCGAACACACCCACAATGTGTTGAGCTTCCATAACCGCAATCGACACATTACGGTGTCTCATCCGTGTCGGCCTTCCGCGTCGTGATTGATTGCGCTCAACCACAACATGTCACCTTCATGCTGCCACCCGAACAGCCGTCGTTGCCACAGCCCCTGGAGGTAACCTCTCCTGGAATACTACAGCAACAACAGCTCGATTCAGGCAGTGCCCCGACGAACTCAACTCGACCTGTTCTTCCGAACATTCTACAAAGCTTACTGACACTGCCGCAGTTTAATGCCGACAGAACAACAACCTGGTTCAAAATTGTGGACGAAGTGTTCGACCATTACAAACCAGGTTTCTGTGCCTCATCACCCATGTGCACGACCAGGAAGACTTGATTGCTGACCTGGTCGATGCCCTGGACTCATCTACCCGGTACACTCTAGCCAAAAAGACTGTTCTATGTCAGCTTGCACGCTCTACTGAGGCAGCAATACGGCAAGTGCTCCACGTCGAGCAACTAGGCAATGACAAACCTTCCCAGCTCTGGAGATGGCTATGTGCCCAGTTCAGCGCCGATCTATTCTCTGACACAGCTCTCCTCGTCATCTGGTTAGATAAACTGTCTCCTCACATCCGCTTTGCTCTGGCTCAAAGGTCTCCTGAACCTGTTGAGCAAAGAATGACAATTGCTGACAAGCTACACTGCTCTATTTCCCCAGTCACTGCTACCTGACAAGTCTCAGGTTCAGGCTCATCGCCCTCTGGACAGACGTGGCCGGGGCCATACTGTGCTGACCGTTCTGCTCGCTCCGTGAAGCAGTAAACGAGCAACTGGGAAGTCACCGGCTCTGCCCACGGTCACGCCCCCTCCTGCAACCGAACCTGCTGCGGCCACTGAACCTCAGCCACTGCCACTGGCAACAAACATTCTGCAGGAAATGCAGCCACACTACCTGCACTGTTACTTCCACACACGGTTTGGTAAGGCGGCACAGAACTGCAGACCACCCTGCTACTTCCCAAACGCCTCCTGTGCACAACATGACAGACACCCTCCAGTGCTCCATTCTGCCTGGGAATGACCGAATAATTGCGGACGACTTTACATGAAAGACATTTCGTTGGGATACCTATTCCTGGTGGAGACAGGCGCCGATGTTTCGCTGCTGCCTACGTCCTTAGTGTCGTCGAACATCCGCCCTCATCATACTTCACTGCAAGCCGTGAATTCAAATAAACTACAATGCTCGGGTTCAACTTCCCACGGCAGTGTTTGACACTCGGCTGGACACAAGTGCGCATGCGCAATGAACGTCACGTGTTCCCGAACTGACGGCTCCTACCCCGTCCCTCGCAGACGGCAAACTACAAACTCGACTGGACTTTTTTAGTGTACGAAATTGACAAACCTATACTAGGCATTGACTTCTTGCAACACCACAAACTTTCACTGGACCTAGTGCGAAACACTGTGTTTCATCATCCGTCCAAGACTCACTTCCCCTGTGCTCCGTCGAGCAACCCCACCATGACACAGCGGTCCGGGCTCATCTCATCTGTACCTGCTCGTCTCTGTCTATGACATTACAAGAAAGCACACACAAGTGCCTTGTCGAGCTTGAACACATTGCTGGCCTATGCAAGGAAAACTTCAAGCTCTCCCTCCAGCTCCACGAAACACAGCTCCAGCTCTCCAATGCAGCAGAGGAATTCCAGACACTACAGAAAGGACAAAGCAAGGTCAGTAAGTGCGCCAAATCTGCTTGCAATCTCAGCAATCGAGCCTCCATGTGTTTACATCCCACCACCCCTCACAACTGTGCTATCAAGACTGCTATAATGTGTACTGACAATTCCGCAGGGCCACACCCTCCTAACACGGCAGTGTTTGACACTCGGCCGGACACAAGTGCGCATGCGCAACGAACGTCACGTGTTCCCAAACTGACGGCTCCTACCCCGCCCGTCGTGGACGGCACCTCAAACTATGCAACCTCGGCTCCTGCGTGCCGCCGTGCGACCACCACTCACAACACAAACAGTGCACTCACGCTAAGCATTTCGCCCGTGACCGTGCCGCCACAGGCCGCGCCCTCGGGCAATGAACTTACTAACGGCTTAAGAGCTCTACCGAGCTCACCTGACCATGGTGCCACTGCTTCGGGCAGGCAGCCATCTTGTCGCTTTGACTCCTGGGACACTTTGCCACCTGGGCTCCCGTCGGATCCGCCGAGTCGCTCCGAACACCACGACCACACCTTGCCTGCCCCGCCTGCCACACATTGTAAACAAACTGCCTCCCATGCCGCCGGCAACATTTCCGTCGTCACCAATGGCACAGTTCACAAGCTTCGCCTTACGCTAGGTCCCCTGATCTCCAGTAAACCACGTCGACTTTATCCCGAGTGCCTCTCTGATCTTAAAAATCAGATTTCTGAACTACTAAGCTCCGGCGTCATTGAACCCTCTGCCAGTAACTGGTCTATGCCCATACACATGGCACCCAAGAAAGACGGGTTCTGGGGCATGTGCGGAGACTACCGTCGACTAAATGCTCGAACAATTATGGACACCTACCCCACACCCAACTTTGCCGACTTTACCAGTTCCCTCGCAGGTGCGACTGCGTTCTCTGTCATTGATTGCAAAGGGGCCTACCACTAGGTCCCAATGGCACCTGAAGACATCGAGAAGAAAGCAGTTACTACCCCGATCGGGCTATTTCAGTTTCGATTAATGCCATTTGGTCTGAAAAACGCAACCCAGACCTGGCAACGCTTCATCAACGAAGTGCTATTCGACCTATAATTCTGCTTTGCATATCTTGATGACATTCTTGTGTTCAGCACCTCCGTCGAGGACAACATTCGACATGTGCAAACTGTTATGAACACTCTCGCACAGGAGGCATCGAGACCAACCAGGACAACCTGCTGTCACTTTTCTTGGTTTTCGGGTCTCTACCGACGGCATTTCACCACCCCTGAGAAAGTACAAATAGTAAACCTACCCAGACCTTCATCATTCAAAGAGCTCTGGCGCTTTCTGGGGACAGTTAATTATTATCGCCGACATCTACCTCAGGCTGCGGAATTCCGATTCCACTGATGGACGCCTTGGCAGGCACCAACACCTCTGGATCTCGGCCTGTTCCATGGACCCCTGCTATGACTGCTTCTTTCACTGCCCTCAAAAATCTTCTTGCCGAGGCCTGCACCATCGTGCATCCTCATCCCAATGCACAGCTTTTCATCACCACAGACGCGAGCGATACTGCCATCGGCGCTGTCCTTAGCCAGACAGCCGACGGCCAAACTTCGCCTCTGCAGTTCTTCTCACGCAAGCTCACCAATGCACAACGAAAATATTCCGCGTTTGACAGGGAGTTGCTCGTGTTCTATGAAGCGATCAAGCATTTTAAGACTGACGTTGAAGGACGTCCTTTCTATGTTTTAACGGACCACAAACCCCTGGCTGCGGCCATTAGAAACCCGCCAGCTGACCCGCCTCCTCGCCGCTTCAGATACATGGACTTCATATCTCAATTCACCACCGATGTCAGACACATAAAGGGTGCTGACAATATAGTTGCCGATTTCCTTTCACGAGTCGACGCCGTCCATTTGCTGTTAGACCTCTCTGAACTGCCTAACCTCCAACCCGCCGACGAGGAAACACAAAACCTGATTTCAGACTCTACTTCTTCACTACAATTCGTCCGCACCACCTTCCCTGGCATTTCTGGTTAGCTCTAGGTGCGACGATAGTACGGGCACGGTATGCCCCCCCCCATCCCAACCACGCTCCGTCGAGCTGTCTTCAACGTTTTGCATAATTTAGCCCACCCCGGTGTTCGTGCGCCCGCCCACCTCGTAGCGGAGTGCTTTGTGTGGAGAAATGTCAACAAGGACTGCTACCAATGGGCACGCTCCTGTGTCATGTGCCAACGCTGTAAAGTACACAAGCACACATTACCCCCCCCCCCCCCTCCTGTCGGCGCCTTTTCTATCCCTCCTGGGCGTTTCCAGCATATTCATATTGACAATGTCGGCCCTCTCTCCCCTTCTAATGGCTTTCGTTATGTTCTCTCGTCTATCGACCGAACAACTCGCTGGGTCGAGGCTGTCCCCCTCCCCAATATTACAGCGGGAACTGTTGCTCGAGCTTTTGTTGACCCCTGGATATCGCGTTTCGGATGTCCAGCTATCATCACGACTGACCAGGGCAGACAATTCGAGTCGGCCCTGTTCAACGGGATTTTGTAACATTTGCAGCATCCGGCGCATCCATACCACAGCATATCACCTGCAAAGTAATGGGCTAGTCGAGTGTTGGCACCGCACTTTCAAGGTGGCTCTCCGATGCCACGACTCTCTATGGACGGAGGCCCTTCCCCTTGTGTTACTCGGCATTCATGCAATCTATAAGGAAGACCTCAAAGGCACAATAGTCGAGTTCGTATACGGCCAGAACATTGTTCTCGCTGGTGAACTTGTGAGCCCTTCCGCTTCTCTCCCTCAGTCTGACTTACCTTCCTTCGTGGACCGTGTCAGACGCCACTTCATCAACCTCCATATCCCTCCGCCCGCGAGACATTCCTGCCCTAAGGTTCACGTCCCGAAATCTCTAGATAATTGCGAGTACGTCATGCTCTGAGATGACACTGTCCGTGCCCCCCTCCAACCTCCACATACCGGCTTGTACTGAGTTCTACGGCGCTCAGCCAACACCTATGACATCCAGATGAAAGATTCAGCTGTTACAGTCTCTCTCAACAGACTTAAACCTGCTCATGTCGAGCCTTCTTCTATCCCCCTTCAGGCCACGACCACGCCACTCACTGTCGTGACTCATAATGCTCCAACCACTCCCTCCAATTTGGACTTACACACTAGATCGAGTGACTTCCAGCTCCAAACATCGAACTCTCCTCTGACATCGCCCTCTACGCCGGTCTCACACACTCCGTCGAGTAACCAGATGCTCCCCACATCGAGCTTACCAATGATCATGCCCTCGCCGCCCGGCCCTTCCCCAGTCCCCTCAACCTCTCCACTGTCACCTGCCTCGCCCTGTCGAGGTTTCTCATGCCCCCCCATCTTGAATGTGCCCTCATTCGAGGTGTTTGTGCCTGTCCCTCCAGACATAATCCATGACATCTCAATAATGTTGCGTGATTATACACTGTAAACGTGTGTTTCTCTTCATCCAGTGCTCATGACACAACTTCCGCCATTCCCTGCCACCTTGTGAAATGTGTTCCCCTCCCGCCTGACATCGACATGGACATATTTCGTGTGTTCGCCACGCGCACCGGAGACATCATCATTGTCGCTCCATTCCATCCACAAACCGCCAGCCTACCTGTCGCCGCATGACCAGCAAGCCCAGTACGACGCCCGGCTCACTTCAAAGACTTCCAGGTTCGGTGGCCGAACCTTCCTTCACGAAATCTACCCACACAGCTCCGCTACGACGCTGTCAAGCTGACCGTGGTCCGGCTCCCATGACCACCCCTGCCGACGCCTTAGTCACCCCCCCCCCCCCCCCCCCCCCCGGCCTCTCAAGAGTACTCCAAATGTGCGGGGGCTATGTGGCGCCAATGAGGTCAGCACCAGCATTGATATGTGTTCGTCTTTTGACTCTGAGCATCGTCTTTGGACTATGAGCATTGTCTTTGAGCTGTTCCGCCATGTTCAGTTCTTTGTGAGCCTTGCATGTGTTTAGGTGAATAAATGAACTACTGCAAAATGGGTGTTGTTTGGTGTAACCAACCCGAACTTCTCCCTCAACAGTATTAAATAAATCCTATACATTTATATTCTATGGAAAAATACGATATTCAAACCACAATCGTTTTAACTGATCAGTTTATTTGCCTCCCAGAATGTGAATGTATATTACTTTTCCTGTTTTCTCTCCAATAGCACAAAGCCCATTGCTACAACAGTTCCATGCAGCATCTACCACCTTGATGAAAACAATAACAAACACAGATCTTTCTGCCCGCCAAAACTTTCGTCTTCAAAGATAATACTCGAAATGGCTTCAACTGGATGTGGTAACTTCTGTGCACTACGTCACTTCCCATGTTTCACTGTCACTAGAGTCTTGTTAATTTCTTTGCTGGTTCTGTGGCATCTTTACACAGCTCTGTAAATGTTTAATATTCTTAACATACTTTGTTTTTATGCTCTTTCAGCTTCATGGATCAGTGGTGGGTTTATATTTTCTGGTTGTGCTTTTATTGGTGTTTGAGTTTATTTATAGCAGTTCTGGGGATCTTCACAGTTTACTTGTTTGTTAAATGTGTTTTAATCAAGAATCAAGAATTTTATTCACCGTAGATCATTTTACAATGATATTGGCTTTGTCATACAAGATGTACTAGAACATACAGAATAATAAAATAAACTTCTGTCAATACATTATAGAATACATTTGAAGCGTGGCAGTGTACCAAATTACAAAGGACAGCTTTTAAAAGTTAACGCAACAAGCTATCTTATAATCTAATATAATATGGTATTTTATTGTTTATAGTATAAACTTTGTAATTACACACGATTAACCACAGCACGATATAATACGTTTAACTACAGACAACTTTTAAATGCTTATATTCTCCTCAGGCATCTCAAAGAATTCTTTAATGTCATAGAATGGATGATCTGACAGCCAGCTGTACCACTTAATTTTAAAAGAATTTGTATCCATAGACTGAACATGAACTGGCAGTTTATCGAACATTTTGAGTGGGTTAACTTTGTGGGAATTTCCTGTTCTCGCTAATCTGTGGCGTGGTATGTCTAAATTACCGTTAGCCCTGGTGTTGTGTTCGTGTATTTCCCTTCTGGCAATAAATTCTGAAATATTATTTTTAATATAGAGTACAGACACATAGATGTATAGATTTATAATTGTAAGTATTCTGAGTGTGGAAAAAAAGAGGACGACAGTGCTCCCTATGACCTCTTTACATATTATACGTATGACTTTTTTTTGTAATTTCAATACGTTTTTGATGTGAGGGGAGTGCCCCCATATAATCAGACCATATGAAATATGTGACTGGAATAGCCCAAAGTATGTCACCCTGAGGTACTCCAAGCTCACTACCTCCCTTAGTTTGAAGAGAAAGTATGCCACCCAAGATATTTTTTCACATACATGATTGACATGTTCCTCCCAATACAATGTGAATACCTAAGAGTTTTACCTACTTATTACCTACTTCATTTGATGTTCCCATTAGAAGTTGTTGTGTTTTGTCAGGGTTGCATAGGAGCTTCTTGGCTGCAAACCAGTCCAGGGCCTTATCTAGTGTTTCTTTTGTTAGGTTATTCAGATCTGAAATGTTCTGATGTGTGGTAGGTAGTGTTGTATCGTCAGCATAACACACAACAGGGTGAGCTATATTTTTTAGGTGAATCATAAATAGCGACAATGAAGAAGAAGGGTCCAAGGATAGACCCATGTGGTACACCTGTGCTGATTTCCATGATGGAAGAATTTAAATTTCTGACTGAAACGAATTGTTTTCAGTTACTTAAATAAGAATTTATCACAGATAAAGTGCTCCCTCTCACCCCATAAAACTCTAGTTTCCCCAGTAGTATGTCAACAGGAATGCAATCGAAAGCTTTGCTTAGGTCACATAATACCAGTGATACAATGTTATTATTTTCAAAAGCTGTTAAGGTTTGGTCAATGATTTCCGAGTTGGCCCCTGTTGTGTTGTTTCCCTTTCGAAAGCCAAACTGATTGTTACATAGGATATTGTGTTTTTCAAATAAGTTGCTTATTTGTGTGTGTATCAGCGCCTCAAATACCTTTGAGAATATTGGAACAATGGAGACTGGTCTGTAGCTTTGGGGGAGATGTTTGTCTCCTTTTTTAAAAACTGGGACAACTTTTGATACCTTGAATGCCTCCGGAAAAACTCCAAATTCTACACATTTATTAAAAATATAAGCTAATGGTTTGGCGATTGAGTGTATTGTCTTTTTAATTATGTTATTTGATAACCAATAACAGTCAATACCTGTAGAACCTGAAAATTTGGATACAGCTTTTATAACATCAGCAGGTGTGACAGCCCTCCATTAAAATGCCAGGTTAACAGGCTGTGGTGTTCCAACAAGGTTCATTGCAGATGACTTTGTTGCTTTGATACTGTTACTTATTTCTTTAACTGAGTTTAAAAAGTACTCATTTAATTCTTCAAGATCAAGCAGAGCTGTGCGTTTCGGTGTATTCCCTTGTTTTATTATTTGCCAGGCTGCCTTGCATTTATTGGGAGCACTTTCTATATAGTTCTCCACTGCTTGCTTTTTTGCCAGAAGAAGTTTAGCTTTATAGTATTTTTTGCATTTCAGATATGACCTATGAATGTTCAACCTCTGTTTCTGCCCCTTGGTCAGAGGCTTGTTTATGCATCTGGTACAGCATATGCAAGTTTCCTCTAATTTCTACTAGCTCTTGTGTGAACCAGTTCAAACTTTTCTTTTTCATTTCATTTGGATATCTAATTTTTTTTACTGGTGAGCAAGAATACCATAAATCTGTGTACTTTTTAAAGAAGTTACCAAAGATAATTTCAGCTTCCCTTTTTCCAGATTGACAATTATATATAAAGTCCCAATATGCACTTCCTAATCTATCAACAGACATATTTATGTACTCTTCCTTCTGTCTTCGTACCACTACCACTTTAGATTCTTCAGTTTTAACTGGCTGCCTCTTACAGTGTAAGGAGTAGTGGCTCATGATCTGAAAGTCCACTTCCTGTAAATCTAACTGTAAAATCCTCCCTATGGAAATTCACAATAATATTGTCTATACATGCATTCTTACGTGTGGCACAGTTATTTGTACAATAGAGGTCTAATGATCTTGGCATATTCAAAAATGTCCTAGCAACTGGTCTCTGTGTGTTTACCATTTCTATGTTGAAATCACCACATATAGCAATTCTCGTTTTACTCTTCAATATTTTTTAAATTATTAATTCACATTTTTCAATACACAAATTTACATCACCATCTGGCGACCTATATAGACTAACTACCACTATATTTTCATTCATTAGTTTTACACAACTAAACTCCCCATCTAGCTCTGAGGAGTATGTAGATACATCAATTCTGGAAAACATTATTCCTTCTTTGACAAAAATTCCCGCCCCACCATTCCTTCTCTGTTTTCTACATATCATGTCTCCCACAACATACCCTTAGGGAATGAACATATTTACTTGTTCTTGTGTTAACCAGTGCTCAGATACACATATAACATGTACATGCTCTGTGTTACATAAATGTTCTAATTCTAAAATTTTATTTCTAATGCAACGTATGTTAACTTGTAGAAAAGTAAGTAGTTTGTCTCTGTCTGTATTCCTCTGAGAGCAATTTGACTTTATATTTGAAGTTGTAGGTTCCGTTAATGTCTTTAATCTTGATTCACTGTGATAATATGTGTTATGATAGTCACATACCTGTTCATCCACTTGATGACTCACTTTGTTAACTGCTTTCGTCTGTGAAACCACTGCTGATCCCACCAAAAATCCTGGTCCCTCGGTTGTGGTTTCTTTTTCCTGGTTGACTGCCATACTCCACGTGTTGGTATTCTCATCCCTTGAGCTTGATTTGCTGTTACTTTCAAGGTTGACCAGACATCCTATTCATGCTTTATTACACTTGCTATAATTAGTGAAAATTGCTCATCTGACTGGAGGACGTCGAATAAGTTTGAATAACATGGGATAATATCAGAGAGTCACAGATGTAATACCAACTGTGAACACTGAAACACTGATTGATATTTTCTGTTTCTCTACTAAGAAATAGTTATTCCGATCTGGTTAAGGCTGCATATTTCTTATTACTTACATACAGCATGCCGGTATTGCAGTACTGCTGAATCTGTGCTGATATTGCTTCTGTGAGACAGCAAACAATGCGGATCATAAAAGAAACTATGTAGTATAAATGTAATAGGAAAGTTCTTGTAGAATATAAATGCTTTAGGATTAAAGAAGACCACTAATAGTGTAAAGCAGAAGTGTTGAGTCATTGATATCCACACAGTGATCTGCTACTGGTAAAAACTAATGTCTACTAATGTCCTATACCCCACCTCCCCTTCCCCTGTCCCCAGTCTCCTAGACCAACTGGAGTTTAATTTGATTAGAACATTATTAGTAGAGACAGGGGTACTACTTTTTACGAAGTCAATGTTAATTTATTAGGTGGATTGAGATTTTGTGTGGTGTTCATGTGTTTACAAATGTTTCATGTATCCGGTGGGCTGTTCCGAGATGTTTCTGGTCCTTCCTGAGGGTAATTTTGCTGATATCAACCTTTTGCTGGCATATTCAAGACAACTGCAACTGACTACCATTATAAATCTGATCTACAGTGCTTTGCAATTGACCATGAAGTCTTCTCATTCACTCAGCAAAGAACTCATTATTACTAAAACTCTCATATTCCCAAAAGGAGAGGAAACTGATTATACTATTCTGCTCATGATATAATGATGCTGATTTGGAACACAAACATTCTACAGTTGTAAAATATGAATGTATGTTTGAGATTCACATTAAAACTTTAAAAAATGCGTTGACTGTGTGGAACTACCAACTTTTCTGCAATATTTAGTGACATTGCTGCCAGTTTTATAAATTTCATATTTTTCATAAGCTTGGCTAATTACTTGTTACTCAGATAATTCCATATCATTTAATGCACTGCTGTTGTGATGATCATTTAAAGAGCACAAATAATGCAGATGATGTAAAGGAAGTCTATTATTTTATGGAATTCACTGTCTGACAGATTAATCCATATTTCACTGTGTGATTGTAATGTTTTTATGTAAATAAACTTTGTGTGTTCTGTCTGTATATTTTGAGCTGTCCTTCATTGTATTACAATGAGAAATCCTAATCATTGTTTATAGAATTCATTGACAGATTAATCTGTATTTCACTGTGTAATTGTTTCATCTTTATGCAAATAAACTTTATATATTGTGGAAGTATACGTTGAACATTCATTGTATTATGATGAAAAATCCTATACCATTATGATGCAATCTCTGGAGAATGGCTTGTTGCTTAATTTGGGTGGATATGCATTCAGATGAAACTTAGTGATTCATAAATTATCAACACCTCACAAGAAATCAGTAAACTTTCTTTGGTATTATTTCTTGAAATAAATTGTAGTGAACAGCTGTTGCTGGAATCTGAATTTCTTTTTTGGATTTTATGTTCATAAGTAATGAACTCCTGTAAAAAGCACTTACAGGATGCTCATTTTATTCATACATTAATTATCTTGCTATATAGGAATTCTTGAAACTTTTTACTTTCTCTGAATTTTTATCTTTCCCTTTGCCTTTGGTCACTTGGTTATGTAAAATCCCCATGTGCCTTACACTGCCCTACACTTGTAGGTGCCTTACACTTTTCTGTTTGAGATCTAAGAGGGCTGTGCTGCAAAAAGGAGCCACCTGCAGCTAGATTTGGAACAGAAAGAGAGTGGGTGATCTTGGGGCCCACAGAATGTGGTTCTCGTGGTCGTCGTGTGGCAGCACAAATTTGGCCTGGAAGGTGCCAGGAGGGGGGTGGGGGTCCCGGGAGAGGCGTCCTTGACCGGCAGATGCGGTAGAAGTGGCACACTTCTCAGGCAAGGTGGGGGTGTGGCGCCCAGAGGGGAGGGTGTGGGGACCACAGGGGAGGGGGAAGGAGAGGGGTTTGGGACTGGGGTAAGGAAGGGGAGGAAGGGGTGAAGATGTAATTAAAGCACAGCTAGACGTCACTGACACAGTATGAGACGTGCATACTTCTTATGAGCCTCAGCGTACGTTAGATGATCGAGGAATCTTCTTTACCTTCTTATAAGATGGGCAATCCGGTGAACGTGGAGAATGGCTGCCATGACAATCAGCACACACAGGAGGGGGAAAACAGGAACTTCTCTCATGGAGTGGATGTCCACATTCACCACAGAGAGGGATCTGCGAACAGTGTGTAACACCATAGCTTACAAACTACAAACCTTTTGTCGATTCATTTCTGTTTTGTTCAACATCCTATCGTTGAACTTCTGTAATTAATGTATGATTAATTCGATACTGTAATGAAGTGTAATGTCTGTAATATGCACAATATGAGCAAATGATATGTTTTGTCTTTCTCACATAATCTCTTTGGTTATCTTTGAGGTTGAATAATTTTGTTTAAATAATTTTGTGTAGAGCTACCAATATGTGCAAATGTTCTGTTTTATTTAATATGTTTGCTTGCTGTTATGTAAACTGCTGACCTTCACTTAGGGTTCCTAGTTATTTTATAAGTAAAAGATTGTGTGGTTCCTCTCGGGAACAGAACTGTGTAGCACACGCAAAATGTGGTGGGCATGGATAGAAAGGTGAAACCGAGAGTCAGTCAGGGATGAGCTACTGAACCACCAACAGCTCACGAAAAGGTTGTGAATTGTGCTGGTGCTGAGAGGGGCTTTTTGTGCAGTTTCCCAATGTGACAGAGCCTCGGATGGATGCAGTAGCTAGCTGGAATTATGTTGTAATTGATATCTACCATCGCCACCAAGAAATGACAGGGTCCAGCAATTCTACCTGCAAATCCACCTACCAACATGCACTCGCCACCACATTGCACAATCACTGTAATGGAACAGAAGAACTATAATAATGTACAGTGAAGAATCAGCTCATTGGATGTTATAGTGTTCTCAAATATAAGGTAACTTATAACTGAATTTATGTACCTGCCTTTATTTTTTCTTTATCACAACACATCTCAGGTGCCTCTCCATTTGAATTATGACTACTGAGTATCCTTGTTGAGAAAAAAATGAAAGCTTCAAAGTCAAACAGTTAATTAAATAATGTTGTTTGATATTTGGTAAGATGGGAGTATTCAGATTTACTGTAGATTTGGTAAAATTGTGGGAGGTAGTAAATGTAGCTTTGTGAAAGCCTCCCAGTGCTTGAAACAGTCCAATTTAAAGTTTTGTGCACTTTAAAAGTTACTTATTTAATCATTGACTTGAAAGTAGAAGACTGTAGTAATAAAGATGATTTGCTGTTACTTTTAAAAATTAAATGTTCTCAAAACTGAGGCTTATAAAGTTTTGCTTAGTTAATGATCATAGGGCTGCCTGTTGTAAATTTTAAAAGGTGAGTCAGTTTTTTACAAATCTGTCAATATTGTGTCTCACTGCAAAAAAAGGCGTGAACTGCATTTGTGGAAAGTTATTTACTCATGTTTGCTAAGTGCTTGTCTGTCTTGTGTATTGGAAGTGCATGATAATAGTGTAACAGGATCCATAGTTTGTCTATTGTGCTTATGCTAGGTAACAAGTAACAGAAAGACCACTATCTATGAGAACATTAATTTCTATTTTCAGGAGACAGTGAGAAATATTTTGCTAATGAATTTTTTCCCATGTCAGTTAGAAAAGTAATTGGTAAAAGAAAGATTAAACCTATGCCAAATTTATAATTTTGCAGTGCACTTTATTTACATCTCATCTCAGATAGGAAAATGTTTGAAAAGTGAGACTAAATCAATGCTTAATTGTATGTTTCTAAAGTGCACTATAATAGTAAGATAGTAATATTATTCAAAACATTCAGTTTGACCAAGCCTTGAAGGTAAAAGTGTATGTCATTTTCTGTTGTCCTTATGCAAATGGTCTTGTTCTCCTATAACTGTTAGCTCTTTCTTTAACGTTAACATCTGTTAGTGGCAGAGTTCATTGCACTTTCATGTGATAAACTATAGGGTGTGTCTGTCCATTAAAGTTACTCATATCTATTTTCTTGAACAAGAATGTTACTCATTCTTATGCCTAATTAGGCTGGCGACTATTTTTATTATCATTTTGACACTGTGGATAGGCAAAATATTGTTTGTTACTGTTTAAATATTTATGTAATTCTGACTTTCACTTCCGATAAGCCACCTCCGTTAGGTAAATCGCGGTCAACACAACAAAATTCCTTTCAGAGGGTAACACTGCTCTGTTGCTTTATACTACAATTGCTTTAACAAGATACTTCCATTTTACAATCTGCTTCCAACTTTAAGGTTATGGTATAGCAAAAGCAGACGGTAGTGTTATAAGTGGGAAGACATGTCCAAAACGCAAGCACTTAAAACATCTCATAGGTGGTGGGATGTACAGCTTCACATCACATCGGTAAATGATAATCTTGACCTGCACAGGGAGGCTCTCCCCTCCAAAGGCCAGGATAAGGGTACAAGTATCAATGATATTGTCCTTCGGGCCCTGCTGAACACACCGAACAAAGTGAACACCCCACTGTCCTAGAATGTCCCTAGTCTGAATATGGTTCAAGGTGTAATTTTTTACAGGAACCTCATACTTCAAAGACTAGTGGGAGGTACCGGACACAGGAATTGTGCCAAGATGGTCACAGGCACGAAGGGCCACAGATTTGGCAGCTGAAGCAGCTTTGATCAACAACAAACCTGACCACATCTTGCTCAGAGAGTCCACTACGCCAAACTTGTCTACAATGTGTTCCACAAAAAATAAAGGTTTGGTATTGGTGAAAGTATCCCCATCAGTCCTGGTGCAAACCAGATAGTGGGAGAAAGGTTTCGCCCTAGCCGATGAGCCTGACCCTCCTCCCAGGGGGTAGCCACGGAAGGGAAGGCCAAAGGGGCAGCACTAAAAGAATCACTTCCTTTTGAAGAGATGGCCATAGAAGAATGGTCCGAGTTCTGAACCCATATGCATTTCATTTGCATAGCGTCCATCCTGATACCACCCACTCCGATCAGGGACTCTCCCCACGGGCACCACCCAGCAACAGCAAGGGCTGTCTGGCACGGCGTCCATTGCCAGGAGTTCCGATGCTCCAAGATGACAAGCAGCCACTCCTAGGCTTACATGAGGAGGTCACAGCTCAGGTATCCAAAAGGGTACATAGCGACCCCACCACACGGGCTGGCTACAGTGGTGGCTATGTACCCTAGCATCAGACAATGATGTGAAGGAAAAGATGGAAGGGCACACGCCAGAGACACTACGTAAGGTGCTCTTCCCAAAATCGCTCACACTATGGGATAGAAATTTAGTAATGGAGGTCAAACCCCTGAGGGGGACCAGAGAATGACAAAAGGATGGGGTGGTTACTCAACAAAACCATATCACAAAGCCAACATAACCAGGGGGATAGCGGGGCCAACATAAACAAGGACACCAAGACAGGGAGAGGAGAAGGCGAAGGGGAAGGAACAAGGACAGAAAAGGAGGGGAAGGGTAAGGAAATGCAGCCCAGGAAAGAAGGAAGGCTGCAATAGCTCAGGGCCCCGTACTCGCTGCGCACGTACTCACAAAAGGACTGTGAGCCCCCTGGGAGGTTAGTAGATAAAATTGAAAACAGAACGATATTTCAAGTGACCACGGTAGTGAACATTACAAAGGTGCAAATGGAGAATTTCCATAGGAAAGGACGCAGGGCACAATGCTACTCTTGCCAAAGGTTAAATCGCATTCACTATTGCAGTGTTGAAGGGAGTGGGAAACCACACAACTGCGACAATGTGAAATTCACTCTTGTCTGATCACCTGCCAGTGATATTCTATCTGGAGGTCAGAGGGGAGCTAATGCAGAGCTGTCGAAGGCCACTAGGGAAAGTCAACTGGGACCAGTTTGAGAGAGCCTGCAAGGCTCGCTCAACGACATCCCAGACCCTGCAGGGATAGGTACAGATGAGACAACATAATGCTGCGACAATACAGGTAGTAGAAAATGTACCCCCCCCCCCCCCCCCCAGAGGCCTACAAAGGATGAAAGACTTCTCCTGCCAGCTCCCCCCTGAGCTAATAGAAGCGATAGCCCATCAAAACTAGAAATCCAGTCACTAAGCGCCACCTCAACAGACTCACGAGAGAGCTGGAAGTAGCGGTGCAAGAAATAGAGAATGGGTAGGAAAAATAGCCAACCTACAGGTAAATGATGGGTCAGCCTGGAAAATGACGAAGTACTTCGTAAGGAAAGGTCAAAGCATCGCTCCTGTACAATTTGTGGGTGAGGTGATCTGCAAGCCTGACGCCAACGCCAGTGCCTTGGTAGATGTCTGCAGAAAACTGCACAACTGTACAGGATCACATTGATGAGGAGCACATACACCTTGGGCAGCAGTGGCTTCTAGTGTTCTCTGAGGGGGAAGCAGGAGCAGGTATCGAAGACTTCACAGAGGAAGTACACGCCCAAATGTAACAGTTAAATCCCATGAAATTGTGAAAGCGAGACCAGCTAGAAAACACGATATTTAACAGCTTTCTCCAATAGCCCTTCGTCCCATCTCTGTGATTTTCAGTAAAATTATATGGAGTGGCAACTTCCACAAACATGCAGAGGCGGTTGCAATTCCAAAACAGGGCAAAGACTTCAGGCTCCCACAGAAGGCTGAATAGCCTTCTACTGGCAGTCTTAAAGGAATTTCGATGCCTATATTCTAAGAGGTTAGTGCTACACATAAACGCCACGGAGGTGAACCCGCCGAAGTAGTTCAGCTTCCGACGCGGACACAGCACCGAGCAACAGCTGCTATGTCTGGTGGATGATGCGAGAGTGCCCTGGAGACTCCAGAGTACACAGGGGCTCTGCTTAGGGCGTATCTGCAGCAAGGACAATACTGGCGGGAATACCACAGGGTTCTGTTATCAGTACACTGCTGTACTCCCTGTACACCTCGGACATACCAAAGGGTAACACACTTTCGCTGGCATGAAACGTGGATGATACTGTGCTTCATACTAAAGCACAAATGTGAATCTCATGCGCCGCCACCGGCAGACAACATGTGATGCTCTATGCGCATGTGTCACAAAGTGGCACCTGAAATACAATGATGCCAGAAGGCAGGCAATCATCTTCATGAGGAAAAGGATCCCCCATTGACTTACAGCCAGTGCAGATTATGGGACACCCCATCCCATGGACTCGCACCGCAAAGGACCTTGGAGTGACCCTGGACAGGCACCTCACATGGGACCCACACATGAGGGAAATTAGGGTACAGTGATTTCAGTCTTCCAAACGCTTTTCCCCTATCATGAACCCCGAGACAATCCTACCCACTCGCTGCTGTTTCTCACCCTTATAAGATCAGTGATGGAATATGTGGCAGTAGTGTGGGGCAACACGGCAGACTGCCACATCCAAAGACTGCAAGGCCTCAAGGGCAGGGTGCTTAGAATGATCATGAAACTCCCACATAACTTCCTCACTAGCGAACTACATAACGTCACAGGAATACAGCCAATAAAGGAGAGAATAAAACAGACTGCTCGACTATTCTATGAAAAGTCATGCGAGTCAGAAAACAGACTGGTCTCGAACCTTGCAAACAAACCGCATAGAAAGGACAACACAAGATGGCCTGACTTGCTACGGCAGTAAACCACAGCCACAAATCACAACAAAAAAATGCTCATCACACAGTAGGACAAACACACACAACAGGACCCAAAAACACCTAAAAACACACACCAGGCATCGCAGGAATAGTGATAGACACTTAACTTGCACAACCAAGAGATATATCCAGCTGTTATCTAAATAGGTAAAGAGCGAGCATAAGCGCGACTGGCATCTGACAAAGCCAAAATCAACCTACCTGAAAACACATCCGGATGCCACACTAGTTTCATCTATTCAATCATCTTCATCGAGCATCAGCTCAGACCCAGAACAACTTGTGGTAGATACCGACTTCTCAGACAGTTAACTAATTCCTCAATGGCTGAAATAGAACCAGACTCTACCCTCCACCTCAGGAATGGCAAGAGAGTAACTCGCATGCGAACAGAAAAGCCCCCATAAAACACAAGTGAAGAACGAACAACAACAGCAATCGCTAGACATCAAAAACATCGCAGTGCCAACACAGAAGGTGGCACAAGAGAACAACAAGAAAAAAGGGCCACAAGACCAAACTCGACTTTGTACAGCGAACCAGGCACTAGCTACCACACGAGTCGGGGACACTGCGCAACCCACAACCAATGCACTGCAAAACAAAATGGTGAATGCGGCCCAAATAGCAAAGCCGACACAAACCAGAGGCAGTCTCAAAAACTGCTTTTGGGGGTATTTTTTTAAGGTGTACATATCACTAAATGGCCAAATACAAGACAAACCGACAGGGGCTCTCTGCACCACATACATAGGAGACAGCATAATCTACCAAGACACCAACTCAGACGACTCTTACGTTCTTAAGCAAGAATTCAGAAAGAGAAGAAGAGAGTTCTACACATACAATAACCCCAAGTATAAAAGCGGTCATCAAAAGACTAACGCCACACTAGAGCCCAGATCAGGTAAAACAAGTGCTACTTGAAAGTGGCTTCCAAGTGCAGGGCATATATCAAATGGCACAACCACAGACAGAAACAGATGTCGAAGGCAGAACCATCTCTGGCCCTCAGAGGAAGACAAGAAATTTCCAGGCCAATCTATTAAATACAGTATAATGAAGCACAACACTTTGGTTACTTCATATGGCCATCTCAGCAGAACTTTATAAAAAGCCAACGGGTCCAACACAGTGTTACGTTTACCATCGTTTCAGACATACAGCACAGCAATGTAACATGGCCCCAGAGTGTGTGAAATGTCCTGGACCACACTTATCCACTACTTGCACAAAACCAAGGGACACTCCAACCACCTGTGCAAACTCCAGAAGGGTTCAAATGGCTCCGAGCACAATGGGACTTAACTTCTGAGATCTTCAGTCCACTAGAACTTACAACTACTTAAACCTAACTAACCTAAGGACATCACAGACATCCATGCCCGAGGCAGGATTTGAACCTGTGACCATAGCAGTCATGTGATTCCAGACTGTAACACCTAGAACCGCTCGGCCACTTCAGCTGGCAAACTCCAAAAGGGACCATCCCACATCCTATAGGGGTTGTCCTGTTGAAAAACCGCCACCACCACCAAAACCTCCACCACCACAACCACTGGTCACAACAGAGTCTAGCAACAACAACAACAACAAGGCACAAAACCCAATACCCACAGAACCCAGCAACGAAAATTATTAGACATTAGCCCAGGTTGTTAAAACAAAACCCCAATCACAATCTCTGTGTCTATCAATAACGCAAAGACGTCTTACAAACCCCACCCGAACAGTCAGTTGCCACCCAGCTAACCCCCCTCCCCTAAAAGAAAGAAAACACCCCCCCCCCCCCTTCCCCAGGAACCATACTTCCACCAATAACAGACTCCTCAGTGGAACCCTTACTCACGCTATCGCCAGCAACAACCCTTACAGAAGAAATCCCATCGCTACCACCAACATGCCAGCAGCACATGCAAGATCCCATCCCCCTCCCACACACAACCTCTCGCAATGAATCAAATATCAGCAGCACTGACATCACAGCATCTCCAAGCCAAGAACTGAACATCAACCCTGAGCACAACAACCAGGGGAATAAATCAAGCTGAAAACAGCCATGGCACTTTCTCACATAGATCATCAGCTTCATCCAAAAGTTGTTAACCACCGACCTCTTCTCAAAATTGAAAGAAGTAATCAATCAAATCTTAACAACCCCAGACACCTTCACCAAAGAATTACTGTTCTTCACCACCATACTCCCAGTGTTTTCTGATGGCGGCTACCAAGCAACATACACCATTGCCAACCGGAATGCTGATGGAATGTTCTATGACCAGTACGAGCTGGAGATGTTCCTTGAAGACTACGGCGTCCATGTAGCACTATTAAATGAAACCCACCTTATCCTTGATGAATAATTCAGAATTAAAAATTACACCTTAATTCGGACTGATCGCCCTAACAGACGGGGTGGCGGAGCTGGAGTCCTAATAAAACATCGCATTTATCACTGACAAATCACCATCCCTCCATTAATCATTGAAATCATGCTAAACCAAATGAGAACCAACTGCTAAGGTACCTGGATACCCATCCAGCAGTCCAAGTGGTAGTGCCAGAAGAACCCACCCACTTTCCATACATTCATGGCACCTGCCTGACAAGCCGGACATCCTTCTCCTGAAAAACATTGTCCTGGCCACAACCACAGAAGTCATAAATACAGGAAGGGTAAGGGTAAGGATAACGTTATGTTTATGTTACGTTAGGTGAAGGTTGCTAAAATTATCTCAATCCCTAAACCCAAAAAAGATCATCTGTTCCCACAAAACTACAGCCTATCTCCCTATTAAATCACCTTTCAATACTTCTCGAAATCCTCATCCTAAACCCCCTACTTCAATTCTTAAATGACAGTCCCATACTTACCCCCAAGCAATTTGGTTTTCATGCTGATCATACCACCACCCAGCAAGCCATCCACCAGGTGAAGCATATCTGTGCCGAGAAACAACATGGAAACAGTACATATTCCTCAACATAGAGAAGGCATTCGACAATGTCTGGCATGATGGCCAACTCTACAATCTGTTGAAGTTAAATTGCCCAAACCACCTGTTCAAGCTGACACACTCATTTTTAACAGGCACAAAGTTTTTCATTTCAGTCTATGGGCGAAAAGCCCGATAACAGAATTACAAGCGGGTGTCCCACAGCCATCTGTGATTGGCCCCCTCTACTTGTGTTCACAAATGATATCCTCAAAGAACTGGGAGGAAAAATAGCGCTCTATGACATTGACACGGCGCTATATCATAGTAGGCATAATATAAACTGTTTAACATACAGCCTCCAACCACACCTAAACAAAATCAACTGGTGCAACTTATGGAAAGTCAAAGTAAACCCAGGCAAGTGCCAAGCTAAAATTTTCCCCCACAAAATCAAGAGACCCATTATAAACCTGAACCACACCAGACAGAAATAAAATACCTAGAGCTTCACATTGATGAAAACCAAACATTTAAAGAACGCATTACACAGGCTAAAAACAAAGATTCGGCCTGCCTCTACCAACTATACCCCCTCCTCATGGGTAGGGGCTTAACAACGGAGGCAAAGCTCCAAATCTGGAAAACCATACAACTGGCAGTCATCCTCTATGGATTCGAGGTATGGAACATGGTGGCAGACACTCACCTGGTCTCCCTAGAGGTAGTTCAAAGTAAAATGTTCCGAATAATCTCTGATGCCCCATGGATCTCCCACAACGAGGAAATTAGTGTTTGCTAGGTCAACCCACACTCACTCATCTCATAATAACAAGATCGGAAAACTTCTATAAAACCACTCATGCCTCACCATTTCCCCTCATCCTTTCTCTGGGTTAGGATATTCATCCTACCCACAGAACTCCCGCCACCACCATCCACCGTCAATTCAGAGGATAACCTCTGCTCCACTTCATCCACTACCATCACAACCATCATTAGCACAAAACTAGTCAACTTCCACCTAAAAACCCTATAAACATCATATACCAGGGGAATAGTACCTCCAATCCATTACAGACAAAAAGGCCTCATCAAATTCGTAGGACCCATTTCGTAAGTCAGGACGTCAACACGACGCCGGTACTTCAAACTCCATTGGGCCATCAACCTCACCCATATTAGGTCGGCCAATTGCGGTGAGGCCAGGACACTTTCCGAGGTGAGCTACTGAAGTGGACGGACGCTCGTTTCCTTGCGCTCCTTCACCTTTGTGCGAGACTCATCCCAGGGACACGCTGCCGCTTCGTACTGGCTTTGTCCGCATTCTTGAAGCTCGCGTTTCGGCTCTCGCTGGAAGTTCATTAGCGGTATCGGCGTGGTTGCCGTCTGCTTGACTAGCGAGGTGCTGTGGGGTTGGTCTGAAATCATGGGCGAGATCGTGTGCTCTTCAAAAGAAAGCCAAATAATCGGGTGTGTGTTCGCGTCAGACGATTGAGCTGCTGAGTTGGGGACCTTGCACACCTTGTGTATGAGGATGGCATGGCAGGCTGGGTGAACACTCCATGGCGAAATAAACCGTCGAGAATTCCGTGGTATAGACGATACGAAATATCGCAATCCAGGGATTGTTGCTCTGCAGGGTTGATGGTATTGAGACAGCACCAGCCACAAATTTATTTTTGGTTCCTTTATTGAAAGGGTACCGTTACCGGTTTCGAATCGCTACGATTCATCTTCAGGCGGTTTTCATACTTTCTATATTTCTCATTACCTGGGGAGGTAAGCTTAATGCAATTTTGTCATATTATGACATGGTTGGAGACTGTGGCTGTTATTTGAAGACAAATGTTGATGGTGTTGTGACAGCAACCAGCCACAAATTTATTTTCGGTTCCTTTATTGAAAGGGTACTGTTACCGGTTTTGAATGGTTATGATTCATCTTCAGACGGTTTTCATGCTTTGTATATTTCTCATTACCTGGTGAGGTAAGCGTACCTCGCCAGGTAATGAGAAATATACAAAGCATTTTGTCATATGATGACAAAATTGCATTAAGCCTATCTCTCCAGTTAATGAGAAATATACAAAGCATGAAAGCCGTCTGAAGATGAAACGTAATGATTCAAAACCGTAACAGACCCTTTCAATAAAGGAACCGAAAATAAATTTGTGGCTGGTTGCTGTCTCAACACCATCAACAATTGTCTTCAAATAACAGCTACAGTCTCCAACCATGTCATCATATGACAAAATTGCTCTGCAAGGTACCACGCAATTGCTAGGAGTAGGTTCCACGGAGGTAATAGTGGAATCCTTCCACTCAAAATGTGGCCCCAGTCAATGTCACCGCTACCAGCTCTACGGCCATGGTAGCAGAAAATGTAACCTAAAACCATGCTGTGTTAAGTGTGCAGGAGAGCACTTCACAACAACCTGCCAAAGGCAATAAAACGACCGGCTAAAATGCTGTAACTGCAACAGCGAGTTTATAGCAAACTACAAACAGTGCCCTGTGTACCCAAAATTATTGAAGGACATACAGGAACGCCACAAAGCTAAGTCTGGCACCGACACTGCCAAACCGGCTGGATGAGAGAGAGTCCCCGCGCCTGTGACCAAAAGCCTCTGCACCACTGCGAGCCCAATCGGGCCTCTGGAGACACCGGAGATACGACTACCCATCACGAATGCATGGGCGACGGCCGACCCGACACACGCGGGGAACAATAACGCACTGACTGCCGCTAATATCGAAGAAGAGAGCTACAGAGAAATATTATCGACGACATGGGAAGTAGTGCCGCAGAGATCGCCACAGATGTTGATAGTGCAGGAGACATTGCCACACTGACCGCAGAAAAACGTCGAAGTGACTATCACTACGACCGACCTTGAAAAGATGAAACAGACGATCGCACAGACAATCAGCAAACCTAAAGAACGAATGACCGCAAAAAGAAAAGTGAAAGATAGTAACCTACAGTCGAAGAAATGTGCGGACACCAAAAATTCGACAAACCGTGACGCCAGGGCCAGCACAGGCGACGACTGTGACAGCACCAAACCCTCCGAAGCAAATGGAAGGACCAGTGGCAGTACAGCCACTGATCACGCCGCACCTGGGAGGGCCAGGGGACACACTGGCACTGACTGCGGCAATACCTTCAACGGAAACCTTGGAGGGCTTCCCGGGAGTCCTTGAAGGAGCATCTTCCTCTATAACTAAGGGCACAAACGACGATCTACAGCCTCTCAAGCATCCCAAGCGAATGTGAGGCAGAAAAGTGCAGCTGCAGACCCCATCAGTAAAGTCATGAGTATCGCCAACGTAACAATGACTCTTCTAGAAACACCAAATGGCGGGACCAAATAGCCCACTCAAGACAGTAATATTGAATCCGATAGGATTCGTGACCAAAAGCACAAACTTGCTGCGTACCTTGACAAGGGGGAGATATATGCTGAATAGGTGAAACACACCTGACACAAGAAGCCTCCATTTAAGTCAGGAACTGTATCACCTACACGACTGACATACCTGACAGGCCAGGAAGAGGTACAATAATCCTGATTAAAAGAAATATCACACACCGAGAGGTGACTGTTCTGCCACTGGAGGGAGATGAAGCCACTGGCATTGAACTCGAAATTATGGGATAAGCAGTCACAGTGCTAGTAGAATACCAACACCACCAACACCGGAAATTGCCTGATAGGGACCTGCAAACCCTGTTTAACATCTCAGGCAGGGTCATAATCGGCCAATCGTGGAGCATGGGGTTGTAGAGCAACAAATTGTAGTGGGCGCTCACTTCTGCGTTTCATAAACGTAGAAAGAAGCGTCATTATCATGGCGACTGATGAGCCCACACACTTCCATTACGTGCCAAAGAAGAAACATCCTAGATATTTTCGTTATGAAGGACTACCATGGACTACTGAAATCTCGGTACAAAACAAGCTAAATTCTGACCGTAGCCCTGTGCTCCTTGCGGTAGTAGAAGACAGACACTCCGTAACCACTTACCACACAAACTGGGGTAGGTACAGGGACCTGATATTCTAAGAACTACTGGAGGAAGAACCACCTGTTCTAGAAACAACTGGGGAGATTGACCAGCCAGTGGAGACGCTAACAACTACCATTACAGAATGTGCCGAACCCGTGCATCGTCAATTTATGCATGACCCAGACAGAAAGGATCTCACTCAAAATATACAGGAGCTCTTTAGATCGAAACACCAATATCGCAAACGATGGCAGCGATACAGGGACCGTGCTGACTGTCGGAGGGTGGAGAGGAAGTCAGAGCCGAATTAAGCAGGTATTGGGAAACTAACCTCCGCAGTGCCGATCATCATCCTGACGCTCTATGGCGAAAGGTAAATGCCTGTAGAACACTGAGCAGCACTATCACGGCACTGCAGGGAGCAAATGGTCTAGTTCACACTGCGCCAGACAACGCAGAGGCGATCACAGACAGACTCGAGCTGCAGTTTTAGGAGAACATCGAAGACGATGATCAACACGAAGAGTGCATCATCAGAACTCTAGCCAGGCTCCTGCGCCGCGAAATTACGACGAGCTTCGAGCCGACGAACAGCGACATCGTATTTGTTTCCATTAGATGGATAGGGACCTCAAAATCCACTGTCCCTGATAATACCTGATCCCTGCATCTCAAAAATCTTCCTCCAACTGCAGTAAATTTCCTCGCCAGTATCTATGACTCCTGCCTGGATCTCTACTACTTTCCCACAGTATGGAAAGTAGCGAAATTTGTAAGCATTTCCAAACCTGGAAAAAAGTCCCCTGTTCCCCCAAAATTACCGTCCCATATCCTTACTTCATTTTCTAGGCAAAGTCCTAGTGTGTATCATCTTACTTCCTCCCCAAATCTCTCACACAGAACACTATGTACTGATGATTCGGCAGTTCGGATTTCATACTGATCACGGCACCATACACCAGGAAACCCAGCTAGTGGTTGAAGTATGTCATGCATGTTCGTTATGTCACAGCACTAGTTCAGTACTGCTAGACATTGAGAAGACATTTGACCACATCTGGCACAAATGTCTCAGTGCTCACGGGTAGGACGTTTTATGCTCACCCGGACAAAGCCAGCAGCAGCAGAAAACCCATAGAGGCTGGTGTATCCTAGGGCTCTGTTCTTGGGCCGGCTCTGTATCTCCTGTACACCAGTAACATTCCCTAAAACCAGGGCAACGAGGTTGCACTGTATGCAGATGATACTGCAATCTACAGATCTGGCACAATCCTTAATTTCATTGCAAAGTCAATATAAAGCACCTTGAGGAAATTACTCAATGGTACAACCTTCGGAAAATGAAAATTAACTCTACCAAACGTAAAGCAGTTCTGTGTGGGGCCGTTTCTCGCTGCTTCTGTATCGGTCGATTAGTGTAAAGCACGATTTTACCCTATGGGAATTGATTGCAATCTCCAGTATTTTGAATCGTGAATTTCGTCTTCTCCTTTGTATTGTGTTCGGGTTGCGGACTTTCTTTGCATCATCTTCTGGTGAGCCTACTGAGTCTCTGCTATGACCACAGGTCGCTGGAAGCGATCTCTGTCGTCACGTCGTCGATCTACGTGTCGGACGGTTGCATTGACAGTCTTCTATGCTTGGCCATGTTGTGTAGTATTTCCCATACCGGCCTGCTGGCAGCAGTCGATGGCTGTCTGGACCACTGCTGTCTTCACTTGTGGGAGTGATTGTATTGCTTGACACACTCCTTTATGATCGCCATGAGGGTTTTGAGAATCGTCTGCATGTCAGTGGATTCCGTTTGTTGTGGTGACTGCTGTGGCTGGGCATCCATCGTTGATTTCGCTCAGCGATACAGATGGCCATACTGTAGGTGCAACCACAATGGAGGGGTATCTGTTGAGAGGCCAGACAAACGTCTGGTTCCTGAAGAGGGGCAGCAGCCTTTTCAGTAGTTGCAAGGGCAACAGTCTGGATGATTGACTGATCTGGCCTTGCAACACTAACCATAACGGCCTTGCTGTGCTGGTACTGGGAACGGCTGAAAGCAAGGAGAAACTACAGCCGTAATTTTTCCCGAGGGCATGCAGCTTTACTGTATAGTTAAATGATGATGGCGTCCTCTTGGGTAAAATATTCCGGAAGTAAAATAGTCCTCCATTCGGATCTCCAGGCAAGAACTACTCAAGAGGACGTCGTTGTCAGGAGAAAGAAAACTGGCTTTCTACAGATCGGAGCGTGGAATGTCAGATCCCTTAATCGGGCAGGTAGGTTAGAAAATTTAAAAAGGGAAATGGATAGGTTAAAGTTAGATACAGTGGGAATTAGTGAAGTTTGGTGGCAGGAGGAACAAGACTTTTGGTCAGGTGAATACAGGGTTATAAATACAAAATCAAATAGGAGTAATGCATGAGTAGGTGTAATAATAAATAAAAAAATAGGAGTGCAGGTAAGCTGCTACAAACAGCATAGTGAAAGCATTATTGTGGCCAAGATAGACGCGAAACCCATGCCTGCTACAGTAGTACAAGTTTATATGCCAACTAGCTCTGCAGATGATGAGGAAATTGATGAAATGTATGATGAGATAAAAGAAATTATTCAGGTAGTCAAGGGAGACGAAAATTTAATAGTCATGGGTGACTGGAATTCGAGAGTAGGAAAAGAGAGAGAAGGAAACATAGTAAGTGAATACGGATTGGGGATAAGAAATGAAACAGGAAGCCGTCTGGTAGAATTTTGCACAGAGCATAACTTAATCATAGTCAACACTTGGTTAAAGAATCATAAAAGAAGGTTGTATACATGGAAGAGTCCTGGAGATATTAAAAGGTATCAGATAGATTATATAATGGTAAGACAGAGATTTAGGAACCAAGTTTTAAGTTGTAAGACTTTTCCAGGGGCAGATGTGGACTCTGACCACAATCTATTTGTTATGAACTGTAGATTAAAACTGAAGAAACTGCGAAAAGGTGGGAATTCAAAGAGATGGGACCTGGATAAACTGACTAAACCAGAGGTTGTACAGAGTTTCAGGGAGAGCATAAGGGAGCAATTGACAGGAATGGGGGAAAGAAATACAGTAGAAAAAGAATGGGTAGCTCTGAGGGATGAAGTAGTGAAGGCAGCAGAGGATCAAGTAGGTAAAACGACGAGGGCTAGTAGAAATCCTTGGGTAACAGAAGAAATATTGAATTTAATTGATGAAAGGAGAAAATATAAAAATGCAGTAAACGAAGCAGGCAAAAAGGAATACAAACGTCTCAAAAATGAGATCGACAGGAAG
The DNA here is from genome assembly GCF_021461385.2 of Schistocerca piceifrons. Taxonomy (NCBI): domain Eukaryota; kingdom Metazoa; phylum Arthropoda; class Insecta; order Orthoptera; family Acrididae; genus Schistocerca; species Schistocerca piceifrons. Next base: position 886,579 of record NW_025729183.1, read on the forward strand.
TGCACAATGGCTAAGCAGGGATGGCTAGAGGACAAATGTAAGGATGTAGAGCTTATCTCACTAGGGGTTAGATAGATACTGCCTATGGAAAAATTAGAGAGACCTTTGGAAAAAAAGAGAGCCACTGTATGAATATCAAGAGCTCGGATGGAAACCCAGTTCTAAGCAAAGAAGGGAAAGCAGAAAGGTGGAAGGAGTATATAGATGGTCTTTACAAGGGCGATGTATTTAAGGACAATATTATGGAAATGGAAGCGGATGTAGATGAAGATGAAATGGGAGGTACAATACTGCGTGAAGAGTTTGAAAGAGCACTGAAAGAACTGAGTCGAATCAAGGCCCCGGGAGCAGACAACATTCCATTTGAACTACTGACGGCCTTGGGAGAGCCAGTCCTGACAAAACTCTACCACCTGGTGAACAAGATGTATGAGACAGGAGAAATTATATTCTTCTTGAAGTCTTAGGGTATAATTCCAATCCCGAAGAAAGCAGGAGTTGACAGATATGAAAATTACCGAACTATCAGTTTAATAAGTCACAGCTGCAAAATACTAATGTGAATTCTTTACAAATGAATGGAAAAACTGCTAAAAGCCGACCTCGGGGAAGATCAGTTTGGATTCCGTAGAAATGTTGGAACACGTGAGGCAATACTAACCCTATGACTTCTCTTAGAAGAAAGATTAAGGAAAGACAAACCTACGTTTCTAGCATTTGTAGACTTAGACAAAGCTTTTGACAATGTTGACTGGAATACTCTCTTTCAAATTCTAAAGGAAGCAGGGGTAAAATACAGGGAGCGAAAGACTATTTACAATTTGTACAGAAAACAGATGGCAGTTGTAGGAGTCGAGGGGCATGAAAGGGAAGGAGTGGTTGGGAAAGGAGTGAGACAGGGTTGTAGCCTCTCCCCAATGTTATTCAATCTGTATATTGAGCAAGCAGTAAAGGAAACAAAAGAAAAATTTGGAGTAGGTATTAAAATCCATGGAGAAGAAATAAAAACTTTGAGGTTCGCCGATGACATTGTAATTCTGTCAGAGACAGCAAAGGACTTGGAAGAGCAGTTGAACGGAATGGACAGTGTCTTGAAAGGAGGATATAAGATGAACATCAACAAAAGCAAAACGAGGATCATGGAATGTAGACGAATTAAGTCGGGTGATGCTGAGGGAATTAGATTAGAAAATGAGACACTTAAAGTAGAAAAGGAGTTTTGATATTTGGGGAGCAAAATAACTGATGATGGTCGAAGTAGAGAGGATATAAAAAGTAGACTGGGAATGGCAAGGAAAGCGTTTCTGAAGAAGAGAAATTTGTTGACATCGAGTATAGATTTAAGTGTCAGTAAGTCGTTTCTGAAAGTATTTGTATGGAGTGTAGCCATGTATGGAAGTGAAACATGGACGATAAACAGTTTGGACAAGATGAGAATAGAAGCTTTCGAAATGTGGTGCTACAGAAGAATACTGAAGATTAGATGGGTAGATAACATAACTAATGAGGCGGTATTAAATAGAATTGGGGAGAAGAGGAGTTTGTGGCATAACTTGACAAGAAGAAGGGATTGGTTCGTAGGACATGTTCTGAGGCATCAAGGGATCACATATTTATCATTGGAGGGCAGCGTGGGGGGTTAAAATCGTAGAGGGAGACCAAGAGATGAATACACTAAGCAGATTCAGAGGGATGTAGGTTGCAGTATGTACTGGGAGATGAAGAAACCAGTCTCAGGACTGAAGACCACAACAACAACAACAACAACAACAACAATAGTGAATGATTGCTGTTGAAGTAGCTGTTGCGTCGGTGTTTTGCCGGTGTTGTTGCCTGTCTGGGTGGAAACGGTCTGCCTTCCACTGACAGCGTCTGCCATCGTTTTGGCGTCTTGGTATGTGGTGGCGCTCTGTGGCATCTTGTTTGCCATCTCTGTTGTTGGCTTTGTGGTGTGTGTTGGTGGTCGTTTCCGTTCTGCTGCTGCTTTCTTCTTCTCGACCTTGAGTGGTGGCAGTCTTCCCATGTGTCTGCTGGCGTTCTTGAATTGTGGGCATGGCCTGTAGTTCGCAGGGTGTGGTCCACCACATTTGCAACATCATGCCTTGTGATCTCGTGGATGAAGGCATTTTCTGTAGTCATGTCCCTTTTCACATTTCACGCACTTCAGCGGCATAGTGCAGTAGTGTGCGATTCTTTGCAATTTTAGCATTGCGTCGGTGGTGTTCAACGCTCCTTCTTTATCTGTCGATGGGGGTAAGGCAGCATTTTATCCTAGAAGGATTGACTGCTTCTTCTGGATTCTATATCACATTGTTGGTCTTCACTTTTGTATGTGTCATCTCAGTGTGGTTGGTTCTGGTGAGTCTACTGTCTGTCCAGTAGGGTGGTGAGGGCGTGACTGAGTTTTGCATAAATTCTCTTGGCTCACTGCTGAAAAAGCTGTATGGCTTCTGGCATCTGGGCCACGTTGTGAAAATGCTGTGCAAGGAAACGTCGCAGGATATGGAATATCCTCCTCGAGGCAATATTCTGCAGCCACTGCAACTTGATGATGTGGCAGTCAGCCACATTGCCCCAGACTTCACAGACATACTGCATTATTGGCATCACACAGGACTTGTATAAGGTGAGTCCAGAGTCTATTAGGAGCGAAGAGTGCTCGTTAATTAGAGGGTACAGAGCTCCAAGGCGGCTCTGTGCTCTCTGTCATATGTCAGCAATGTGTTTTCCCGCCAGCCGTGGTGGCCGAGCGGCTCTAGGCACTACAGTCCAGAACTGAGCTGCTGCTATGGTCGCAGGTTCGAATCCTGGGTAGGACATGGATGTGTGTTATGTCCTTAAGTTTAAGTAGTTCTAAGTCTAGGGTACTGATGACCTCAGATGTTGAGTCCAATAGTGCTCAGAGCCATTTGAACCATTTTTGTGTTTTCCCTATGTGAAAGTCAGGTCCAGGATAACCTTGAGGTATTTGGCCTCGTCGGTCCATGGGACGAATTGTCCAAGCCGATGCAGTTGTGGCAGTAATGGCCCTTGCTGCTTTATGAGCAACAGCGCCTGGCTCTTTGTGGCTCCTTGAAATCCTAGTAGAAAGATCTTGTACAGGATTCATAAGTGCCATATGGCGTCGAAGGCCCTGCTGATGTCCAAGAAGAGGGCTCCACAGAAGTCTCTGTAGTTGAAGGCTTCCATGGCTCATTCAACCACTTGGAGTAGTTGTAGTGTGGTAGAGTGGCCGTCTCAGAATCCGAACTGTTCCAGTGGCAGCAGATTGCTGTAAGTGATTGGTCTTCATAACTGGTTGAGGAGGATCCTTTTGAAGACCTTGTTGATGTATGGTAGGAGGGTAGTAGGCCGGTAGCTCTTTGGGTCAGTTCGATTCTTGCCCAGTTTGGTGACCGCCACTACCAGGGCATGTTTCCATGCCTTAGGGTACGTCCTAATGTGGATGATCCTGTTGAAAACACTGGCCAGGACTTCTTTGGCTGCTGGTGGTAGTGCTTTCAGTGCCAGACTTGGGATGGCCTCGTGGCCTGGGGCTTTGGCTGTGGGCAAGAGCTTGAGGCAGGCTTATACTCCTTGGTCAGTCACTGTTAGTTGTTGTCTTCAGCTGTTTCTTCGTCCTCTACTGGCGCAGCGAGATATGTGACCAGCCTCTTCCACAAGTTGCGAGTTTTGCCTGTTCTGCAGGACTTCCATAGGATGGAGGTTCGCCTTGAAGACATCTACCAGGAGGTTCACCTTCTCCTGTGGCTGGTAGACTGTGCCTGCTGGCGTCTGCAGTGCTGGAAGGCACGGACGTGGGTGTAAGAAGCATCATGTCTGGTCCCACATCGATGAGTTGGGTTGAAGGGCCACAGTCTTATCTTGCCACCTTCTGTTGTTCCTTCAGTGCTGCCTGGACCTGTCGTCTGAGGAGGTTGGCTTGCCTTTTAAATTCTATATCTCTGGTGATTTGCCAGTCTTTGAGGAGCCGATTTCTGATTCTAATATTGTCCAAGATGTCCTGTGGTGGGTCTGGCACCAGGCGTTCACTAGGTCGTGGTGGTGGTGTGGCTGTCGTGAGGGTGTTTTGGATGGATGCTTGGAGGTCGTCAACCATGGTGTTCACATCTGTGGCTTCAGCAAGGTGACGTTATCTCAGATTTCTTACAACTTTGGCCTGGTATCATTGCCAGTTGGTCTTGCGGTAGTCAGTGTGTCCAGATCTCGGGTGGTTTTCTCAGATTCCGTAAAAATCACTGGGAATGGTTTGAAGGCATCTCGTGGACGACTTCTGCAGTGATGAACGCTTGGGGTCCTTTCGCAAAATCCTATGTCTAGTATGTCTGGCTAGGTGTTGTTTTGCAGGTAATGCATTGGTTCGTTGGGGCCAATGATCTGCACTCCTGCTCTCTCCGCTGCCCAGTGGAGTCTTCCATTGGTGCTAGAAAATCGTGACTTCCAGACAGTGTGCTTTGAGTTAGTCCTCAGTGGCTAAGATTCGTATTGGCCCACTAAAGAGTGCATCGGCGTCCTCTGGTACTACCAGCTTCTTTGACTATTGATATACGAAGTAGAAAGTAATGGGATCCTGCGCTATAGTTACTTCCATGGCTGTGGATTCCATTATCCTGAGGTGAGGTGGTAGACAGCACAGTGCTACAACGTGGAGCGCACATAATTTGCTGTGCCTCCGCCTGCTGTAAGCCTCTCGTCTCTGTAGCATGTGTAGTTAGCCACATTGGCTCTGGTGCCTGGATTGAGGTGTCTCACATTAACCAGGCAGGTGTCGATGTCATGCTCCTTAAGAAGTTTTGGAATTCCAGAATGCTCGGGTAGAGTCATAGTGCATTCCATGTCGCCATTTTGAGCATTTCCAGTCGTCCAGGCCTGGCCATATTGTGTAGTTGGCCCTGCTCCCGTTTGTTGGCAGCAGTCAAGGGCTGTTGTACCACTGCAGTGATCGCCTGCAGGGGTTTGACTAAGTTACTTTGTCATAGTCAGCAGTGTTTGTATCAACATCTTAATGTCTATGGTTTCTGTCGGCACCCTCTGTAGTGGTGGCTGCTGTGTCTGGGCTTCCATCGTTGGTTGTGTGTCTCTAACAGTGGAAGTTTGTCTCAGGAATCTGCTGCATAAGCGTCTTGTAGGAGTCAGTGCCTGTCTGTGTGGCAATGGATGCTTTCCACAGATGATGTCTGCCGTTGTGATGCCACTGCAATAGTGGTACTTCTCCGTATCGTCCTTGTGTGCATCCCTGTGGTCATCCTTGCAATGATTTGTGTTGAGCGCCATTGTACTGCTGCAGCTGTCCTCTTCTCTACCTCTAGAGGAGGCAGCCCTCTCATGCGTTTTTAAACTGTAGCCCACCACAGTTGCAACAGCAGGCCTTGTGCTCTCGTGGATGTGGGCATTTCCAATAGTCATGCCCCTCGCCACATTTCACGCAGTTCGGCAGCATAGTGCAGTGACACGTGACATGGGACAATTCCTGGCAATCGTAACATTGTGTTGGGCCTCTGGTCTCGATGGAGACGACTAGCCGCCCTGTTCGGGTCATCTGGAATATTTTTCGGTGTTGTTCTATATCCCAAAGGATGGCAACAACCATCGGTATTGGTTTCGCCGCTTCTGGCGGTTTGTGCCTCGTCATGATTGCGGTAACGAATTCTGTGTCTTCTAAGTCTTCTTTAAGCTCGGCGTCGGTGATTGGCATCGGTACTCCGTGTATTGCGACCTTGAGCATCTCGGGACGAACTGTTGGGAAGGTGAGGCATGGGATGCCCGTAGTTCCGACCATATTCATCACCTTCGTGTAGTCGAGTGTGACAGTCAGGACGAGCTTCAATTTATCGCCGCCTACCTGCTCCACTGTGAAAGGATATTGGCAACTGGTCTTCAGCCAATTCTCTAGCTTTTTGTAGCTCTACGGATATTGAAGAACTATCGGCGGGACCTTCTCTCTCTGTGGTGCATATCCATCTTGATGTTACATGGCAGGATCCATTTCAGACGCGTCGGTTGCAGTAGCTAGTGCACTCTAAGCGGTGCTTGTTGTCACTGCTGCAGGTGGGCATCTGTCGTTGACACAAGGCCTTTTTGCGTGGTGGTTTCAGGAAGCCGCCATCGCTCATTCCCGAAGACTATTGTGCATCTGTCATCGTCTGCGGCGCAGTTCGTTTTTGTTTCAGTTTGTGAATAATTGCAAGGAGTTTGTGTTAACAACTTTGAGGCAAAAGCAATGGGTCTGTCTTATGCACCAATTCTGTGCAAAAGCATAGTGCCGATTCCGTAGGAAGTAGCGTCGACTTGCAAAACCACTGGCTTGACAGGGTCAAAATGCACTAAACGTCTGTCAGTAAAGCATTTTTGAGTTTCTGAAATGCGTCTTGACAGTGTGTAGTCCACATAAAAGTTCTACTCTCTCACACCGACCAATTCAGCTCAGTTTCTTCCTTCATTGGTATAACCTGATCTCAGATATAGGTCACCTTCTCCTAAGTAAGTTCAGACGAATGTAAGTAAGTTCATATGAACTCCATGACAATCTCAGCTGCCAACGTTTACTCGGCCTTGTTGTTTTAAAAATATTTAATTTTTTTATTATCAATGCACTTTGAATATATGTCTCCTCTAACAAACAGTTTTTCACTTCTTTCGTAGTGAATAATAGATTTTCATCTGACATAGTATACACTATGGGCAGTGCTATGCTGCAGTGTTCTGGTGGTAGTATTCAATTCACAATATCCTCTTTCAAGCATACCTGACAGAATTCAAGACAAATGTAGAGTAGGAAATATAGCCAACTGAAATTGTGTCCCTCTCTTTGAATCATCCTGTATTATGGAATGGAACAGGTGTTGAGTCACCAACAGACAATGAAAAAGACTAAATAATTTTCTGCTTATGGACATAGTCCTTGTCCTGAAATAGAAATTGCACACATGTTCACACTAGCACAACTCACACACTTGGTCCTATCTCCTAGTGCCAGCACCTGACTGCAAATGTGTCTGATCTGAGCTGCAAACTGTTAGGGTGGGTGGTGATGGTAAAGAGGTGACATGGGCAGGGAGGGGGAAGGATAGCAGGGTAGCGGTGGGGGAGGACATTGTGCTAAATGTAGAAGTGTGCAAGAACATGGTGAGGACAGGATGGGGCTGCTATGCTAGGTGTAGTGTTGGGATGGGGGAGGGGGGGGGGGGGTAGGAAAGAAGAAAAGGGCATAGTGGGTATATCAGCAGGATATAGGGCGCGTGTAGTGCTGAAACTGGAATGGGAGCAGTGAAGGGGATAGATAATTTCATTCCAGCATTACCATTTTTCCTCATTGAGCCCGTTTAATTTTATACTCCTAAGTTTTAAGGGAAATCATGTGGAAAACTGCTGAAGAAAAGTGTTTAATGTACTCCATGTACTGTACACATTTTGTGGATGGCTAGCTGGATTTAATTTTGGGCGCTAAGCCCTGTGGTCGTTAGCATCTGGAAAGTACTTCCCATGGAAACATTCTGAATAAGTCATTACTTATGATGCTGTTGTTTATTATTATTATTATTATTATTATTATTATTATTGCAAACTGAGCTACGTGTTTCACTGTTAACAACTGAGTATCATATTCACATAAATAATTTACTTTTGTCTTTACAAATAAATTCTGTACCACAGTTGTATCTTAGAACACACTTTACAATGCTGTGGCACACCTCTCGACCTCGTTTTGACAAATAGATTCTCTCATGCCAAAACCACAAATATCCAAAATCGGATATTTTTGACTTAGGTAAATTGCTGAATTTAATTTATTTGTGCTCTTCTGCAGTGAAATTTGATTCTGTGAGTCTCTGAGAAATTGCACGGCTCACTGTAACAAAAATTTAAAAATATTTCATTCGTAATGCCTCAGTAACAAACATGCCAGATTGATGACTTTTGGTAGGTTGTTGACTTACTAAGTTGTGGCACACAGTAAAAATGTCACATACTCACTTTTAGTGCTCCACTGAAGGCTCACCAGTTGTCGTGCAAGGGTGGCCAAGTTACATTCATTACGTATCCCGATTGTTTTGTTAAGATTGTGATACAGAACTGTTGGCCAATACCTACCCTCTGGAGATGAAAAAATCAGTACTGCCAACATTAACATGTAAAAATACACAAATTATTCTAGCTTTCAGAACTAATAGTTTTTTCTTTGGGGAGGAGAGTGAGTGATATGTTTGGGATGCATAAAAAGGAAGGGCAGGTACTCTGACTCCATGATGAGAGGAATCCACATGAACAAGGGGAGTGTTTTGAACAGTGAATCATTTGTCGTTACATACATCACTACACGCTTCAACTGTTCATCTATGTGCTCAGTTCATTGCAGGCCAATACATCAAGTGTGCAAAGAGAGATATTATATCTTCAAGCGCACAACTGATATCACTGAATTGGCTTTATACAAAGGGGAAGAGCTACTTTCTGCCTGGTAAAGTTCAGATTGATTAGTTACAAAACATGTTTGGAAAACATTGCCATGTGTGTGGTGGCAACTATCTTGTTTTTTTGCCACATATTTGAAACAGAAACTAAATTAAGAACCCAAAGCAACCTTTCATTAGTTTTTAAGTTGGATCATGGTGTAGACATTGTGATTACAGAAGAGTATTTTGTTTTGATGAATCAACTACATAGATGACCTAGTTGTTAACTTATTTTATCCATTTCAGTTGATGTAAATATACAGTGTAAACTGTTAACTATTCTCAAAATGTAAATGTATAACTCGAGTGACATTCTGAATGGAAACATGTTGTCTCTTGTTCATTACATTAGTGGTTACTGCACATACACTTAAACTAAAGAAGTAAACCTGAGTCCTGTGGAGGTTCCCCATGACAGGAAGTAATCTGACACAGAGAAACAGTAGGCTACTTGAAACTGACAATGACTGCCTTACTGCTTACATTCACGACAGATGCAATACCACCTGTCGAAAATAACAAGAAAAGGAAAACTACACATGGCTATGTGTGTGTGTGTGTGTGTGTGTGTGTGTGTGTGTGTGTGTGTGTGTGTGTGTGTGTGTGAGAGAGAGAGAGAGAGAGTGTGTGTGTGAGAGAGAGAGTGTGTGTGTGTAGGTGGGCGCTAACTGGCAATGGTACAGAATGTAAAACATCTTGGCCTTACCACGCTGTCCAGAAACACTCGCTTACAGGACCATACAAATATTTTTCAGCTGAATCATTTTAAAAAGAATCTATTACTGTGGAAGACACACTAAACATAAAAAACAATAATGATACACAGAAAAACCTCACAACATTATGTGCTCGTTCCAATGGCACCAACATAGATCTCCTGGAACAGATATAAGTCCACACTAATGTTGAAAATGCAAATATAATTATATTACATTTTCACAACTAAACCACTGAACCAATTTTGAACGAAATTTAGTATGGAGCACCCCCCCCCCCAAAAAAAAAACAAACACACACACACACACACACACACACACACACACACACACACACACACACACAACTGCCAATGCTTAGTTTCTTTACAGTCACTCCACCAGCCGTCATGAAGAACGTCAACTTAGTTTGTGTGTATGGTAGTGCTGGAGAGGATCGACTCCCTCAGTAGTGAGGGGTAGAGAGGAAAAGTAGCATGGTCGCTGCAACATGTGAGGATGTGAGAGGGGAGAAAGTGTTCTTTTTTTGTCTTTCAGTGCTGACAACTTAGGGGGTGCGACCTCATACTGATCTGCTGCACTGACCAAAATTGCATTCACAAATAAAGTGGGTTCATGACTGTACATTATAGAGGCAATGGTCTTGAAATGTGGCATTTATTTGGAGCTGTTTACACAAAGCAGTTAGTAGATACAATGTGCAGGTGACGCAGAAAGTATACACAATATTGGCCTTTAACTACATGGGTGGGGTCTCAGCAGATCCCACACTTCATTTTTGGTTTATAATTTCCATTGTTGGCACACTACAGACTCGTTATTGTCAGTATTATCAGTGTGCCACAGACGCTTGCAATAGTGGACGTGCACCACGCTCCCGCAACACTAAGTGCCTGTTTTTCATTGTTGGGTATCTGTAGACTCCACGCGTGCTTTTATGTAGTATTTATTTACAATATGCTAATACAGTAATTTCCTCTCATTGCAGTACATTTATGACGACTCGTTTTCTGCGTGATGTAGATATTGCACGACTGTTGGAAGAAGGCACTGACTCAGAAAGTGAAGACACAGAGCTAAATGACCCAGACAAAGATGTTGATGACATCACTGTTATCGAATCATGATCACTGAACACCTTTCTGGTTCAGAGATGGAGCTAAGTGAAGGCTCTTCTTTTAGTGAAAAAGAAGACAAAGAAAGTTCAGGGCACTATTTTTACGGTAAGAACAGATCCAAATGGAGTAAATCTGCCCCACATCATCTCGTGTACGACAGCACAATACTGTACAAGAACCCGCGAGTCTGAAAGGACCTGCTGCTTCTAAACGTGAAATGTCGCCTGTAGAGTGTTGGGAACTATTTTTTACCAATGGTGTGATCGAGACTATCGTCCACAGTACCAAAAAAACTTGTGGACAAATATTCACCTCCACTATTACGGCCGTATTTTGCCGACAACATTGATTGCTGTGAGTTACGAGCTTACCTTGGATTAATTCTGTTTACGCCGATATTCAAGATAAATCATGAAAATGTTAGATCACTACGGGCGACTGATTTTACTGGAAGAGACATATTTCGAGGTGTAATAGGGATAAACAGATTTTTATTCATTTCAATGTAACCTTTGATGACATCAGCACACGAGAACACATAATGTGGTGTCATTTTTTTGTCTTGTTAGTTTTTTCTGTTTTATAATTTTCATTTAATTTTATGTTCCACTTCTGTACAAAATCAAAAAAGTTTAGTTAGAAGTTAGTATTTGTTGACTTTGATGTCATTTTAACTGAGCTATACAAACAGAAAACTAAAATGACATGTTTTTGTAAATGGCTTAAAGTTTCTGATAAGACTGATTAATATAAGCACACTAAATGACTGAAATAATAAATACATTGTCTTTTATTACGTAAATATAAAAATATCCATGTTATTTCCAGTAATTACTTGTAAGAACACCTAAACACTGTTGGGGAACTTCTACACCCCACACGCGATTGTACATTACCAGAAACAGCGCGTGTACTTTAAGGTTAATGTCCCAGTGTGATTTCTGCTTTTCTAAAAGAAATCTCATACACACATTTTTTTGCCTGTGCTGTGTATGATGGGCAGAACTCCTTCCCTTGAGGCCGCACCAGTTCCCACGAAATTATGAGGAAGAATATGATTCAGCTACGTGCCAAGCATCAATTATTTTTTGTAATTGTGGACAGAGGTTCAGAATAATTATTACAAAATGCAGCTGTATTTAGAAGCTGCCTGCTTTCACAGTATTCCAATTAACATTTATGAGTACTAATGCACATGAAACATGAATCTTTCAATAAATTCAAGCCAAAACTAATCTCTTCAAGCGAGGAGTTGACAGTTACTATAATGCTCCATCGGTTAGATCACTGATGTTTGCAGCAATGGGACAAAGCGCATATTTGACATGAAGTGGTTTGAATGGTGGCAGCATTTAACAATCAGCACTTGGTGGGCGTCAACTAATTATCTGCATATTACCGCTCGAGGAAAATCGCTTCTGCCAGAAATAAACTTTAAACGCCCACCATATCGGTCACTATTGCAGCTTTGAGATAATTTCTATTACGTCTCTAACATTCAGCAACATCTGTACAACTGCAAAATACACGTGTGTAAATGCTGCTGCTCATTCGTTTCCATCCAGTCTCACAAGGAGACCACACGACAATCTCATTTTCTAATTATGGTATATCAAATTCAGAATTTAATATTAATTTTAAGAAGCGGTTCAGTGTAACACGAAAAAATTCTGAACAAAATCGACTTTGAAGCTTTCGGTGTACATTTAATACTACAGGGTAAGCGCTTTTTCGATGGGCAGCGTGGCTCTGTGGTACAGTGTTTGGCTGCTACATAGGTAGTCCAGGGATGATCAACGAAATATTCTGCACTTATGGAAGGGACAATAACCCATTATCCGCAAAAAGAAAGGTGTCCGTCGCACCGAACTCCGATCGATCACGCTGCTCCGCCCCAATTGAGCTCTGACCGATCATGCTGCTCTGCACCACTTACAAACTGATGGCGGAATGTGTCTCAAACAATATAAAAACGGCAATGAAGAAAGCAATAAGCCGATGGCAGACACGCGCAGTACCAGACAGAAGCAGTTTCGATGCCACCTGCACATACAGAGCTGCCACAGCACTTGCAGCCACCACCAGAACTGCAGCTGCCATAATATCAATGGATTTCGATCAGGCTTTCGACAGGGTCGCCCACTGTTATTTGAAAAAAATGCTCAACAGACCTGGCTTCAGAGAAAAATTGATTGGGATCGTACATGAACTACTGAAGAACACTTGATCCAAAATAGCAGTGAACAATAGGACCTCGAAACTGGACTGATCACTGGGGCAAGGCTGTCCACTATTGATGGCACTATCTACTTTGGCACTTCATATGCTCTTGCAAAGGTTTTCAGGCAGTATCAAAGTACTAGAGACATAACTGTTGCCCATGCTCCTTAGAGTGACAACTTGGGAATTTTCACTGAAGATGAAGAAGATGTAGATAAAATACAGCCTCTCATGGAAGCTTTCGAAAATAGATCAGGTACAAAAATAACTGTCCAATAATGAAATTTATTCATTAAGGCCAAATTGTCATCCAAATAAGCAAAAAATAGGAAAAGTTCGTAAAATTTTTTTGAGAATGAAAAAACATACAAAGGATCTGTTTGGGGATTATGACTGACAATACTTTGAAGTTCATTTTAGATTTTCATTACAAAAGAAATGGCACCAGCAATTACGGTTTGATGAAGGACACGTGCGTTTGAAGTACGCAGACCATGTGCAGTGTAGCCCCTTAGGATACCATCAGTCAATACTACATTAAATTCCTGGGAGCTTATACCCAACAACAATGACATAGCCTTATATTTAACAATATGGTGCTAACTCGAACTTCTGAGTTCACTTTTTGGGGGTTTGTTTCACTCTTCATGGCTTTACAAAAAGTAGTTACAACTATATGAAATTTGTTAGTATTAAGTTCCCAAGAAAAGTATTTACTTTTTGGTAGTTAAAGAAATAGGTTAATACATTGAAACGTTTTTATTTTATGCTGCACGCAGTTTCGAAAAATCGTTTCTCAAGAAAAAACCTGTTTAAACTTAGGGAAAACATTTATATACATTTTTAGCTCAAGTTTCATAAAAACTAAGGGATGATATATTTCGAAAACAAATCTGAAGTTAGATTAACTATTTCGAATTTTGAAAATATAATACAGTGGACCAGAAATTATGTCATGACCAGTTTTTACCAAAAGAAAGTGGTTTCATTACTAATGTTTAGTCTGCAATTCCAGGACTGCGTTCAACTTCTCCCCTCTGACTAATGTTCTTCTTGGCGAGAAAAGCCGATCTGATTATGCTGTGTTCGGCAGCCCGGACACGTTGTTCGTCAGCTTTTTCTGCGAATACGTCTGCTTGCAAACTGCAATATGTATCATTTTGTGAATGCGTGTCACAGCATGGAAAGTTTTCTACCTGAGCCGGGGATCTCCAGCTGAGAGCGTCCCATGGTGGCCACGACAATGGGATGTAGAAACTTTGTAATGCAAGGTTTATCAAACCTTTTTGCCCCAACATTCTAGACACATACTTTCAAAAAAATGCAATAAAATTCGTATTTTTCGACTATTTTGATGAGAACCTAGTCTTCAGAAAAATATCCATTCTCAAGCTATAAAAATTTTGTACAAGCTTATGAGGGCAGTTCAATAAGTAATGCAACACATTTTTTTTCTCGGCCAATTTTGGTTGAAAAAACCGGAAATTTCTTGTGTAATATTTTCAAACATTCCCGCTTCGTCTCGTATAACTTCCGACAGATGGCAGCGCTGTACGGAGCCGTTAAAATGACGTCTGTAACGGATGTGCGTTGCAAACAACGGGCAGTGATCGAGTTTCTTTTGGCGGAAAACCAGGGCATCTCAGATATTCATAGGCGCTTGCAGAATGTCTACGGTGATCTGGCAGTTGACAAAAGCACGGTGAGTTGTTGGGCAAAGCGTGTGTCATCATCGCCGCAAGGTCAAGCAAGACTGTCTGATCTCCCGCGTGCGGGCCGGCTGTGCACAGCTGTGACTCCTGCAATGGCGGAGCGTGCGAACACACTCGTTCGAGATGATCGACGGATCACCATCAAACAACTCAGTGCTCAACTTGACATCTCTTTTGGTAGTGCTGTCACAATTGTTCACCAGTTGGGATATTCAAAGTTTTGTTCCCGCTGGGTCCCTCGTTGTCTAACCGAACACCATAAAGAGCAAAGGAGAACCATCTGTGCGGAATTGCTTGCTCGTCATGTGGCTGAGGGTGACAATTTCTTGTCAAAGATTGTTACAGGGGTTCATCACTTCGAACCTGAAACAAAACGGCAATCAATGGAGTGGCGCCACACCCACTCCCCTACCAAGAAAAAGTTTAAAGCCATACCCTCAGCCGGTAAAGTCATGGTTACAGTCTTCTGGGACGCTGAAGGGGTTATTCTGTTCGATGTCCTTCCCCATGGTCAAACGATCAACTCTGAAGTGTATTGTGCTACTCTTCAGAAATTGAAGAAACAACTTCAGCGTGTTCGTAGGCACAAAAATCTGAACGAACTTCTCCTTCTTCATGACAACGCAAGACCTCACACAAGTCTTCGCACCCGAGAGGAGCTCACAAAACTTCAGTGGACTGTTCTTCCTCATGCACCCTACAACCCCGATCTCGCACCGTCGGATTTCCATATGTTTGGCCCAATGAAGGACGCAATCCGTGGGAGGTACTACGCGGATGATGAAGAAGTTATTGATGCAGTACGACGTTGGCTCCGACATCGACCAGTGGAATGGTACTGTGCAGGCATACAGGCCCTCATTTCAAGGTGGCGTAAGGCCATAGCATTGAATGGAGATTACGTTGAAAAATAGTGTTGTATAGCTAAAAGATCGGGAAATAACCTGGTGTATTTCAATGCTGAATAAAACAACCCCTGTTTCAGAAAAAAAATGTGTTGCATTACTTATTGAACTGCCCTCGTATTTCTGTTTTTCAGTTTTCGTTTTCTTATTGTATCAGGAATGCCACTGAAATGTCACCTGAATTCCATGTTTCACCCTATTGTGAGAGCTGATTACCTCTAAGACAGACAGGTTGTTGGCTACTTTACAGACGTATTTATGGTTGGTTGGTTGGAGAAGGGACGCAGTCATAAGTCCTTCCGACCTTGGATTAACTAAATCTGATAAAATCCCACATTAGAAGAGGGAACTACAATGTCCATAAAATTATAAAATATTGACAGGGAAGGAAGGAAAATGGCGGGGGTGAGGGAAAGAATTCAAAATCTGCCATTGAGGCATTGTCAGCCAACACCAGGGGTAGTGAGTCTGGAAAGCTAAAAGTCCATTGCAGGGTGGCTAAGTTGAGGCAGTCCAATATGATGTGAGCCACAGTCAACATTGATCAACAACGGCAGAGAGGGGAGTCCTCACAAGGCAGGAGATAACCATGATTCAACCAATTATGGCCGATGCGGAGCTGGCATAGGATGACAGAGGCCTTGTGAGAGGCCGTTAAGGAGGACCGCCACAGAGTCGTAGAATCCTTAATCGACCTGAGCTTGTTCGGCGAAGAAAGTATGTGCCATTCTGCATCCCAAGGGCTCAAAACCTGACAACGTAATGCCGAGCTAAAGTCTATTTCCGGAATGCCAACCGCAAGAGATGGCCTGGTAGTAGCTAATGTAGCCAGTCAATTGGCAAGTTCATTGCTAGGAATGCCAACATGGCCTGGGGTCCAAATGAAAACCGTCAAGCAGCCATGTTGAGCAAGGAGAGAAAGGGAGTCCTGGATAGTGATGACTAATGGGTGGCAAGGGAAGCACTGGGCGATAGTGTGCAAACCGCCCAAGAGTCACTACAGATAGTGAAGGATAGTCCTGAGCAGGAGCAGATATCATCCAGTGAGCGCAAAATGGCTACCAATTCTGCAGTAAAAACACTACAGCCATCTGGCAAGGAACGAAGTTCTGTGCGTTGCACATAGGTTTAAGCGAAACCAGTGCAGCCAGCAACCATGGAGCCATCAGTATAGATCACTTCTGAACCCTGAAAAGAACTGAGGAGACAGAAGTGGTGGCGAAGAGCCATTGGAGCGACAGAATCCTTTGAATCGACTGAGAGATCAAGACAGAGCTGCAACCGAGAGACGCACCAAGGAGGGGTACGTGTGTGAGCAAAGAAGAGAGGCGGTAAAGGGAATTGCTGGAGCTAAAAAAAGAGTGACTGAATGCGGACAGCCATGGTAAGCCCATATAGTGGCCACTGCTGCGGCAGGGTGATCTCCGTGTCTGGATAAAGGAGACCATAATCAGGGTCCTTTGGAGTGAAGCGAATGCAGAGCGCATAAGCTATCAGATGTTGCTGGCGCAAAACTGACTGTGGTGGAATCCCCGCCTCTGGGAGAAGGCGAAGTAGGGGGCTAGTCTGGAAGGCACCAGTCGCAAGTCGGACCCCACAGTGGTGGAAGGGGTCTAGTATCTGCAGTGTCAAAGGCGACGCAGGACCATAGACACGACTTCCATAGTTGAAACGAGACTGGACCAATGCTTGATACAATCGCAGGAGAACAGTGTTCTTAGGAGTCTGTGCAATACCACCTGGGGTTCAGACCGCTCTGAGATGGGACCAACACTTCTTCAACTGGCGAAGATGAGGGAACCATGCCAACCAAGCATCGAATACTAGGCCCACGAAGCGATGGGTGTCCACCACCTCGAGGGACTGGCCACTGAGGAACTGAAAGCTATGGGAGAGAGCCCATGAGTGTGCCTGGCAGATTGGCCCCTGTACACAGTGTTCTGCAGCGCCCATTGCGAAGGAAGTGAGGTAGATACAAAAATCAACATACAAAGAGGGGGATACTGTTGGCCCAACAGCTGTCACCAGACCATTAATGGCTATGAGAAAGAGAGGGATGCTCAGCACGAAACCCTGTGGAACTCAATTTTCTTGCTCACAGGGGAGTGCTGTAGGAACAGCCAACTTGGACCCGAAAAGAGCGACAAGAAAGGAAAGTTGGACCCGAAAAGAGCGACAGGAAAGGAAGTTACAGATAAAAATGGACAGAGCACCACGAAGGCCCTCATTCGTGAAGGGTGGTGAGGATGTGGTGGCAGAGGGTGTTAGTTAGCTATTCAACTGAAGAGGCAGCTTCCATGGCTTCAACACAGGAATAACAATGCTTTCCTACGACTGGGTAGGAAAGGCTCGCTCACTCACTCCACAGACGGTTGAACAGGGTCAGTATACGATGGTGGCCAGCCACCGTTAAGTGATGGAGTGTTTGGTTATGTATCCGATCCGGTCCAGGAGCCATGTCACGACAAAGGGCGAGGACACTGGCAAATTCGCACTCGCTGAATGGGGCATTATATGGCTCCGAGCAGTGAGAAGACACAGGCAGTCGTTGTGAGCACTCTTTCAGGAAAGGAACGTGGGTGGATCCTGAGCTGATGCTGAAGCTTGAGCAAAGTGTTGAGCGAAATTTTCTGCTACGAAGTCCAGATTGGTACGGACAACACCTTGCACAGAAATTCCTGCAACCCTGGTGGGAGGACGGTGGTCAAAAATTCGCCCGAGTTTCGCCCAGACTTGTGAAGAGGGGGTGTGTGGTCCTACGGCAGCTACATATCGTTCCCACAGGGTGTATACGCGGACAAGGAAAAAAAAATTCCCGGATTTCCTGGTTAAAAATACACTTTCTCCCGGGTGAAAAGATAGTTTTTCCCTGTTAATTGACAGTATATTTTCTCTCAGAACTGTATAACTTATCAATCCTTTGAATGGTTATGGTTTTATACATGGGCGTAGAATTTCCTGGCGCCTTAGAAAACGAAACTCAGGGGAAAAAACACCCTTTGGAAAGATGTTTGACGTGCAGTAACATGTATGCTGCATATTTTCGTACTACGACAGTATAAATTCGAATTCCACCAAACACCGCATGTTACTTTCTGAAGCATTGAAATCGAGACTGCGATGCGTAGTTGTAAGCCAGTCATAGCTCATGTCACATGAACTCGTCAGCCGATGACAGCGGATATTCAGAGCTTCGGATATGTGGTGTAGTCAGCCAATAGCAACATCACTTAAGCAATGCGAACACATGAACAGGAAAAGTTAATGGTTTAAATTAATATATATAATGTTGCTACAAGAAAAACGAAGTTTTCACATATAATATTGGTCTCCAAGGCCAATACGCTGCAAGAGAAGCTAAGTTTTCACATATAATGTTGGTCTTTTATGCACGTATTAGATTTTAAGATATATCACACAAATGTGCCCGTAAATTTTTTAATAACGACATAAAAGTGTGATCTTCCGGGCTATAAATTCTTCTACATGGCTCGTCATCAAAGAGCTGATTTTTAAGTGAGTCCTAGATTCACAGTGAAGTAGGCATCAACCTGATATTAAGCTTTTCGATGTAGTTTCGGGATGTAAATTTTCTTTGGTAGCAGTACTTTGTCATCTGATGTCTGGTTCTTTGTTATGGCATAATGACATATGTGCTAGAAGATGAAACCGTACACTTGCAATGCACTGAACAGTTGAAACTAGCCAATAGTTTGAAATAAACCCTTTGTTTAAAATATATTGACTGTCTCAGTGGAAAAGATTTATGAAAGACAATTTCTTCAGCAAACCGATAAAAATAACTTCATTGTTCTGCATGGCAATTAATGCTTCACTGTCAGAAAGGCGGAAATGAAATAAAATCTGAAACTAATAACGTATTTTAGCCTTCCGTAATTATGTGAATGTATTTTAATTCACATGATAGCTCCCGGCCAAAGAAATCAATTTTGTTTTCATTTGACGTGAGTGCTGCAGACAAAGAGGAAACAGCAAAATCACTAAATGTAAACACGTGTCACATGGAGACTACCCACTTCCCTATTATAACTCAGATTGCTCTGTGCATCAGACCCGTATGTACGATATTTCCGAACTGGGGCAATAGTTCATAGTGGCGTCCCTCGCACGTTTGAAATAGGACATCAAAAATTTAAAAAAAAATTGAATTTTCAAAAATGTGTTCATTTTGTAGCGCACATCTTTCTGAAGAGTCTGATACATCACACACATGTGTCCGAGGAATTGTAAGGCATGTTATTTGATCTTAAGTGTGCCAAAGTGCAGCGCCACACCTCGTCACACAGCATTCCTCTATCACACGTCACTGTATTTCGGTCTGTGGAATTGATACGTGTATATTTTGTACTGGATGCCATCAAACTAGATTCAGGACAGTGGAAATTAAAATGTCCTATGGTGCCTCTCCTGCTTCCAGTCAGCCGGTTTGACATCCTGCCCCTCTTTCTTAAAAATCTTTAGAAAATTTGCACTCTTTATTTCTTGTCAGCTAACAAGTTGCTGCTTTGTGTGACATAAAATTAAGTATAGCATACATAAAACCAGTAAAGAGAAGAGACAAGCAAGACAGTTCACATTTCTTCTATCCTTAGCTCCTAGAATTTTTCTCTCTCTCATCTTGCTACAGCTTTACATAGCGTGCTTTCCTTTCTTCGGAAAGATCTGTTACCTCATCAAAGTTCGTCAAACGTTTTGCTACAAGAAAAATCGAAATGTCACTGTCTAATAGTGAAAAAGCTGTAATTACAAATAGGCCCAAGACTGGTAACCACACCAGTTTCTCGACCTGATTACCTGTATTTTGTCACTGTCTGCAAGATGAAACAAAACAGGCCTTTATAATACTGCAGCAACTGTAACACACGCCAAATAAACGAGACTGTTTTGGCAGAAATGATCATTTTTATAAAACGGCAGAATATAATTAACAAAGTACTAATATCAAATGCCTATTAGGCCTACTACAAGCAAAAAGCTTTACGTTACGAAATAGTTTTACATTTCATTCATATGCTCCAGTTTCTCAAGCATGAGATCGAAAAGTAGTAGTGCGAAATTTTTATATAAATTTGGAATCGTCATATTCTTCCATAATTTAAGTGATGTCACCGTTTCTTCTCCTTCCTCGTTCTAACAATGTTATCACTAATTCTGTATCTATTCCTGCCAGTGGCAAAGCTTATACGCTGGTTTACTTGACTAACTCTGCCAGAATCACCAGTTTAGTTATCCCGCGATTATTCTCGGGTTAGGCGTTATTACGTGTTCGTACAACGCGTTTTCCGCGCTACTTCCAGAATAGACCTTAAAGCGGCTGCTAGCCGGAGACTGTACAACTGGCTCTTGCTAGTATATCGATCTGGCCAAAAATTTTCTGTCAAAATTTCATTTTCTTGGACGCACCGAGAAGATAATACATAATCTTTCTTACCTGTTAGTCGTTTATTCGCACTCTGGTAGTCTGAATATATGAATTTCGCTGGTAATCATATCAAAGCTCATCATTCGCAAACCCAATCAACCACATAATCAGACAGTGGTTGGTTTTCTTTCGTTCGGCTATGCTCTGCACAGCTCGTATAGCCCCTTTTGTCTGCGGGGAAGTTTATTTCCAGATGTGACGAGGATTCCACTGACAGAGACATCACATACACTATGCACGCATTCACAAATCAACTTATGATTCATTCAGAAATCAACTTAGAATGTGTTGAACAATGTTCAAAAACCGACAGGGACACGTTTCAAAGCCATACGAATAATCGATAGATCAACGTGCTGGATGCTAGGCGCTTTGTGAAACAAGGTTTTTTCTTCAAGAATATGAATTCACCCCCCCCCCCCCCACACACACACACACACACTAACCCACTCTTAACTGCTAAAATAAATCTAATGTTAAGAGTTGTGACGTCATGCTCGTCGGAGGGAATTTAGGACGACTATGCAATGCTTTGTAACAACAAAGGCTTTGACACATTTTGCTGTTGGCAGACGCTTGTATGAACACTGTTTAGTTGCTGTATATGGCGCATTTCCTTTCCAATTTAAATTTTATTTCAGATTTCTCTCGTTCATGTTTTACTGCTGCAGTATAACAAAGGATATTACTGTATCCTGCTACTGCAGAATTAGAGTATTGGTTCTTACCAGTAAAAATTACAAAAATTTAACTGAGAACAAAAACAATGAAAAATTCCCGGGTTTTTCCCGGTTTTCTCCCGGATAAAGAAATTCCCAGATTTTTCCCGGATCATATACATCCTGTTCCCAGCAAATCCGTTTCTGAAATTTGATTAGGTAACGGGCCCAGGCACAGAGTCATTTAAAGACCGGAAGAAAAGCAGTAGAAGGGTGCTGCTTGAAGTGTTGAAGAGCACGGCAGCGGTCTTTTATGTCTGCAGCAATTTCCGGAGTCCACTGAGACACCGTCTCCCGACGGGGGGAACCTGAAGAAGAAGGGATTGCTGAAACAGCTGCTGAAAGGATGGTGGCAGTCAAAGTCTGAGTAGAGTCATCAACACTGTCATGTGTCTATATACAAGGAATGGGAGCAGAGGAGAAGGCACCCCAATCAGCCTGAGATGTGGCCCACCTGGGAGGGTGATGGAGCGGGGAGACACACGGAAGGAAGGTCAAAACAATCGGATAATGGTCGCTGCCACATAAGTCATCATTGAGGGAAGAAGGCGAGGACTGCAGATGGCGGGGTCAATGGTAGAGAAAGTGCCGTGTGCCACACTAAAGTGTGTGGGAGTGTCTGTTTAGTAAACAGAGGTCAAACCCTGCCGGAACAGCTTCAACTGTCCTGCCCAGGGCAGTAGTCGTATGACAACCCCAAAGAGGGCTGTGGGCATTTAAGTCCCCTAATAGCAGGAAGGGAGAAGGGAGTCATTGAAGAAGGGTTGTTAGAGCATGGTATGTGGGTGGCCTGTCAGGTGGGAAGTAGAGATTACAGATGATGATTAGGGTGGCCAGATGGACCCTGACAGCAATGGCGTCTGGAGTGGTATGGAGGGGAACCCATTTACTAAAAAGTGTCCTTGCAGACCAAGGTGCAACCACCACCAGAAGCCCGCAAGGGGCCAATTTAGTTCTGACAAAGTGTGGAACCCACGAAGGGCAGGTAAGTAAGAATTGACAAAATGGGTTTCCTGAAGCTCAATACAAGCAGCAGAGTAGAAAGAAAGGAGGGGCTGCAACTCTGGAAGGTGACGCAAATATCCATTACAATTCCACTGGAGCATTCTCAAGCCAGAGTCCAAAGGGGAAGCGAATGGACCGGAGTCAGTCACACTGCCGAGTCGCCATCTGTCACTGAACAAGATGGGGTAATATCCATATAGGTGGGGTCAGACTGCTGGTTCATTGGCTGCAGGAGGACACCTCAGAGGGGGGTACCAGAACAGACTTTCTTTCTGCTTCTTCTCTTGGGAAGGAAGAGGACAGACTTCAGCGAGGGCGGGCACAGAATTACACCGGGCAATCTTGGCACCCACTGGCCACGGATTGTGCTGCCGATATGGAGCAGTAGATCACCTTTCATGGAGGGGTGCCAGGAAGAGGAGTCCCGGGAGGAAGCTCCAGTACTGGTGGCAGCCAAAGGAGGGGAGCACTTCTCCGGCAGGGGAGGGGAGCAGCATCCGAAGGGGTGGGTATGGGTACTGAGGGGGAGGGGGAGTGGGAGGAGGAAGCAGCTGAAGGCATGGGGCAAATGGGGCGGGGCTGGGAAGAGGAGGGGGAATGGACATAACTGAAGCAAAAGTAGAAGTCATAGACACGGGATGGAGCCGGTCATACGTTAGATCGGCTCACCTACACTGAGGCTCGTCAAAGGTTTTGTACTCTTGAATCTTTCTTTCTTTCACAAACACCTGAAATGCAGGCGAGCGTGGAGAATGTTGTCCATGAGAATTTACACACACTGGCGGGGGGGGGGGGGGGAGGAGGTCGGGGGAGGGGGGGCACAGGCACTCCCCTCATGGAAGGGGCGCGCCCACAGTCACCACTGAGGCCATCAGAGGTGCAGCGGGAAGACATGTCCAAACCCTAAGCATTTAAAGCAACTCATCGGTGGTTTTACATCACACCGATACACCATTACCTCGACTTTCTCTGGGAGGACAGCGCCCTTCGAAGGCCAGGATAAAGGTGCCCATAGTGGTGCGATTGTTTGGAGGGCCTCGCTGCACATGGCAGATAAAACGAACCTCTTGCCACTCGAGGTTAGCAACGGAGCTCTTAGTCAGTTTGGAGAAGAAGATCTCCGTGGAAAATAATGCCCTGTACCGAGTTCAAAGATTGATGGGGCGTGACGGAGACTGCGAAGTCACCGAGACGGTCACATTCACACACTGTGTCAGATTGGGCGGCAGAAGATCTCTTTATGAGCAAAGCACCGGACCACATTTTACGCATCGATTCCACTTTGCCACACTTATCTTCTATCAACTCCATGAAAAACAAAAGCCTGGTCCTGTCAAAACTTCAGCCATCCATCCTGGTACAAACCAGGAAACCAGTTACTGAGGGAAAGGTTTCAACCCAAGTTGGCGAGCTTGAACCTCCTCCCAGAGTGTGGCCAGGGAGGGGAAGGCCGAAGGATCAGTAGAAGTAGTGTCACGTCTGCTACCATTCTTAGAGACGACTGCAGAATGGCTAGGATGGTGAAGCTTTTGGTGCTTCATGTGCAAGGCGTCCACCCTAGTACCATCTACTCCGATCAGGGGCTCACCCCGTGGGTGCCACCCAGCCACAGCAAGTGCCGTCTGGCACGTATAGTATAATAAAATAATGAAATAGATGATAATAAAATGCGTGGCTTCTTAAAATGTATTGAATTAATGAGATTAATTTTTCGGCGTGAATGACAAGCACAATAAGCTGAGCTGTGCCTGGAAATAAGTCCGTATTAGTTCATATTATTTTGCAGGGCGGAGTAGTTTCTTTCTCCGCTGTAGATTTGTGCTTACCATTCTTTATAATACTATGTTTGGTCGCCGCGTTCACCTTTGAAGTCTTGACCGTGTTCCTATTAAGCTTATCGGATCTTCGTAATTTTCCAAAGTACACAGGTGGGCTTCAGTGGTTGTAATTATTGCACTATTTGAAATAACAACTCACACGACCTTTGTGTTAATAAAACAATACTGTATTTTTCTAAACGGTGCACATATAAAATCCACACTCCTCACTTATTCATAGCGACCCCAAAATGGCGGTCTACAATTACTCGCTAAAAAATTGACGTGCTTCTCACTCTTTCACTAGCTGAGCGCGAATCCCTCCTTCCTCCTACCGGTACCAGAAAAAATCCTCTGTTTATTAACAACTGAAAGTCAAAAAATACATGACGGTAGGCATAGGCTCTGTGATGGGCTACCGCTTCATCTTGTCTCTTTGCCTTTAAGGAAGACGAAAACATAAAGGAAATGCAAAAGGTTTATCACAAATGCCCCCCTACTGTATACTGTCGGAAATAAGTCTCTTTATTTAGGGAGACAGTATACAGTAGTCTTATTAACCTTGGGGCTCATAGTTCAGTCACTTGGTGCACGTCAATGGAGTTTTAATACCCTTATGTTACTACAAACATATCTAAAAAGCTCATTTTCTTGGCCATTACAAATTCATACATATAAATACATTCACATATACTTATATCACGTAATTACATTCACATATATTCATATTACATATCGCACGTCCATGGCGTGCTAACGTCGTAGTCTCTTATTTCTCCTTACATTTATTAAGCAGTATTATCAGGAGGAAAAT